>NC_091127.1:140142442-140442442 GCF_040183065.1 Periplaneta americana
AGACGGTCTTGCATGCCGTAGGAATTAGAGGATCTGTGCCGAACTGACAAAACTTTGCGAAAATGCAATTATTCGTCCGTTTGGTGTCGGGTTGAAAGGAAAATACTTTAGAACAGAATATCTGTACATGAAAAATCGTAGGCCCTTGTTGCACTAACCCCGAATACGTGTCTGTGTAGAATGTAATGTTTATATTACCTAAATACATAAAATGCCTAAGGCCATTTATACACGTAGTACACATTTACATATAGCTAGACATTATGGACACAAAACATTAAGTTTATCATACCAAATTTTGGAAAAGAAAATCATTATGTAACCGGATAATTCCAAGCAAAAGTTATGTCGGTATCTGACCGCCGTATATGAGACATCATTAACGTACAATTGGAGTAAGTGCGGATGTACACTTTAAAAATAACGAAAAATGAAGTTTTGCATAGAATGTGTATGGTTATAGGTTGAACTATTACGACCGTATTGGCAGAACGTATTGACACCTAAATAGTGTGTGATTGGTAAAAGAAAAATGAAACGAATGTTATGATGATTATAATGACGAAAGGTAGCAAAATCAAGCAGAAATTATTTAAAGAGGATCTGAACAAAAGTAATCAGAAATATGAAAGTGGTCAGAATTATATATAAATATAAATTATTTGTTCATCTGTCATTTGTTTATTTATTTATTTCTGAGTGAGTTTATTTATTTATTTCGGTTAGATCAGCGTTGTCAGACAGAGACTAAACGGAGCGGAGCGCTCCACTATGATTCGTTGCGTGCTCCGGTGTTTCCACAGACATAAGCAAGTTCACGCTCCGACTCCAGCTCCACAACCGGTTTTGGAGCTTACAACTCTGACACTACTGGGTTAGATGGTGTAAGTTACTTATTAAGATGGATATTTGTGTGATGTAAACATAAACAGAGAATAGTTTATAAGATACTCAATCAAATTCAGAGGAATATTGATGTAAACGATCAGACTCCAAAGATTTTTTTACTTAGTTATTCAATCACGCTGTATCAACTACGAAATTATTTAGCGTCGATGGGATTGGTGATAGCGAGATGAGGCCGAGGATTCGCCATAGATTACCTGACATTTCCCTTACGGTTGGGGAAAACCTCGGATAAAACCCAACCAGGTAATCAGCCCAAGCTGGAATCGAACCCGCGCCCGAACGCAACTCGAATCAGCCTTTGCCCGCGATCTACTGTATGAATGTCAAACTTGTTCAAGACATGGGAAAAAAACATTATACAAGACATTAGCAGTACATTGTATGTAATCAATTACATATTGAAATTTTAGGGTCTTAAAGATCAACTTTCTGGCACATACATTACGCTCTAAAATTATCAAAATTAGCAAGATGAAACAGTTTTAGGCACCAAAAAATATAATTAGTTTTTCTAAAGTATGTTTCTATTAACTCAAACTGCTTTAATTATAAAAAAATAATAATTAGTAAGTATAAGCATTACAGTATACAGTGATAAAAACATAAAAAAAATATATTGTGGTTGGAAACTTTACATTTGTTATATCTCAAATTATGATTATTATTAATGATTTTAATCGTTCTTATTGGTCTCTGGTTGCTGATGCACTTGTTAATATTGCAATTGAATTTATTATTTTACCATATAATTCGAAATGAACATATTATTCATCAATGACATCAACAAATATTTATTTTTCTCTAAATGTTTTGTTGTCAAACTTCATTTTCTATTAGACAGAAACATTTTATAAACGGAAAAAGATATTTCAGAGATACCGAAGTAATGGGTGCACATTACAATTTAGGAACATTTGCCAATCTGATTTCTTTGACGATAGCACATCTTCTCCATTCATCACATTTTAACTGCCTGGTCAAGTACTGAACAGAACTAAGTCACTTATCAGAAATTTCTTCATCTCTACCACCAAACTATTACAAGACATTTGAACCAAACCCATTTGCGATATTCAACATTTTTCCTGTCATCGCTTTACGAAAAAAATAAGAATACAGTCAACAAAAGACGAAATAGGAGTCTTACGTTCTTAAACCTTAACATTGATCACAGTTGACAAAATAGCCATCCCTTCCAAACGTTCATATTTTATGTAAAATATGACTATATTTAATTGGAGTTAATTTAACCCTATACAATATATAGGCTTTTAACCTAAAATCCGAGGTCTAGTAATAAAACATGTAAATGTTAATTAATTAAATGACCGTGGCGTGGCGCCAGTGGCTATTCGATAGTACATTTTTTATTACCTGGAACATTATTGGCTTGGCGTAATCATTATTGATACACATTGCTTATATCAAACTGTCTGTGTTAATTGTCACTGGAACACTAGTCACACTATATTTTTAATTCCGGTTGCTGTTCACGTAACTATAATTTTTAGTTCAATTAAATGTTTTATTATTTTCAGTCAGTGACATAATACAATTGTGTGAAACACTTTATTAGCCAGTAAAATCTTTGGAAATATTTGGCCTGTCATTGACACTATGATCAATAATAAAGTTAAAGGTTTGATGGATAGTAAATATGAAACCTTACAAAACAAACTAACGACATTGGCAAATAACATCAAAAATAAAAATAATAATAATAATAATACAAATGAGAACCAAATGGTTAAGTTTATAACGCTATCCACTACTCAATTTTCAGAGGAAGACATCCAGATCATCAATCAAGGGTACAAATACAACTTCCCTCAGGCTAATCTCAATCACATAGTAGACAATATAATAATTGAAACTGGAACTTGGAACTGTAATACAAAATAGTTCACATGAAAATAAAGATTATCCAAGATACAACACCTCTGAATTATAAAAAAATTGTATCATAAGTCGTTGACTGAAAATAATAAGACATTTAATTGATTTATCTAGACCTATCTGAAACTTCATTCAAAATAAATTGTAATATATAATAACAATATAATTATATTTCCTTATATATTTGCACAGCAGAGTTCGTATATGTCACTTTCTGTCAGACACTTTTCCAATTCACTGTGGGCTAAAGCAAGGAGATGCACTATAACCTTTACAACTTAACTTTATTCTAGAGTATGCCATTAGGAAAGTCCAGGATAAGAGAGAGGGTTTGGAATTGAACGGGTTACATCAGCTGCTTGTCTATGCGGATGACGTGAATATGTTAGGAGAAAATCCACAAACGACTAGGGAAAATACGGAATTTTACTGGAAGGAAGTAAAGAGATAGGTTTGGAAGTAAATCCCGAAAAGACAAAGTATATGATTATGTCTCGTGACGAGAATATGGTACGAAATGGAAATATAAAAAATTTGAAAATTTAACTTTTGCAGAGTTGGAGAAGTTCAAATATCTTGGAGCAACAGTAACAAATATAAATGATACTCGAGAGGAAATTAAACACAGAATAAATATGGGAAATGCCTGTTATTATTCGGTTGAAAAGCTTTTATCATCCAGTCTGCTATCAAACTCTGAAAGTTAGAATTTATAAAACAGTTATATTACTGGTTGTTCTTTTTGGTTGTGAAACTTGGACTCTCACTTTGAGACAGGAACACAGGTTAAGGGTGTTTGAGAATAAGGTGCTTAGGAAAATATTTGGGGCTAAGAGGGCTGAAGTTACAGGAGAATGGAGAAAGTTGCATAACACAGAACTGCACGCATTGTATTCCTCACCTGACATAATTAGGAACATTAAATCCAGACGTTTGGCATGTAGCACGTATGGGAGAATCCAGAAATGCATAAAGAGTGTTAGTTGGGAGGCCGCAGGGACAAAGACCTTTGGGAGGCCGAGACGTAGATGGGAAGATAATATTAAAATGGATTTGAGTGAGGTGGGATATGATGACAGAGAATGGATTAATGTTGCTTAGGATAGGGACCGATGGCGGGCTTATGTGCGGGCGGCAATGAACCTCCGGGTTCCTTAAAATCCAGTAAGTAAGTAGTAAGTATATTTTTGCACTCCGAACTCTTTGCTTAATCTAGTCTCTGACATCGGAAAGAGTCAGTCTATAATTTCATAATTATATTTAGTTCATTTTGTTTTTAATAGTTATGACCTGCTTGTTAGCTTTAATTTTTCAGTCACCATTTGCCCACCTGAACTACAACAGTATCTGCAAATATTTTTAAATATAATTGTTAATATATTTTTTATATTTCATATTATATATAAAGCATCAGCACGTAGAGCTGAAAACCCAGGTTCAAGTCCCGGCGCCGGAGAGAATTTTTCTCCGTTCCATTACTCTTTCATCGTATGATGACGCAGAATATCTGCATGGAAATATCATATGTACTTCGGTACATTGAAACAATATATGATATGCGTAAATCACGAAGTGATTTAAGACGGCACCCTTTTCCGTCGGATCCCGGCCAACTAGTCACTCATAACGAGTGCACCTCAGCACATGTGTGGACTTCGGTCCTATGTTCATAGACATCTATGACGTAGTGCAGAGGGCGGTCACTAGAGGGAACCCAAGAGTTGGAACTCAATCAGAGACAATTCTGTCCGACGCCGGGGTTGTATCCGGTGTGGCTTAGTGGATAAAGCATCAGCACGTAGAGCTGAAAACCCGGGTTGAAGTCCCGGCGCCGGAGAGAATTTTTCTCCGTTCCATTACTCTTTCATCGTATAATTGTTAATGTTAGCTATTTATTATTATTATTATTGTTATTATTATTATTGTTATTATTTAGTCAACTGTCCGAAGACACGTCTGAGTCTCACAAGTGATACCAAGAAGGCACAACTTATGATGCAACTAGACCAGCAGATCAAGCATACATCGCCGACTAACTACAAATTAATAATAATAATAATAATAATAAAAATAATAATAATAATTATTATTATTATTATTATTATTATTATTATTATTATTATTATTATTATTATTATTGGCCTCTGGCTGTTGTTCAGCACATAAATATTAATAAATGTATAAATAAATATGTCGATATGACGTCATAATACTATGTAGCATGGTGCCTGCTAGGCGTGACCCCTCTGGGTCGCGGGCACTGCAATGCCGGTCGTATTTTTTATACACGCGGCCTGTTCGGCCGAGGCGCGAGTTCTTCCTGGCAGGTACTCACTCATACACATAGGTCCCTAGGGGCACTTTTCTGTGGGGTTTGGGACAGCTGTACGATCACTGAAGAGGATGGAGGGGGGGGACTCGTGCATAAAATGTACAACTTTATGGAGAATAAATCTGGTGGGAGAAAGAGGGAGAATAAAACTGAAGTAAAAGTCACTCTCCTGTATATTATTTTCTAGGTCAAGGAAGTTCTCCGGGAGAACTCGAGCTTTCTTCCAAATATGACGAAAGCAAATATTATGACCCGGTTAGGCGAAATGCTTACATCATTGATGGCGAAGTGTATCAACATCGGTTAAAAACGCAGTAATCGTAGATTATGAAACGACGGTTAAACAGTAACAGTGGTTAAAACGTAATTTGTGTGCACCATTCATAATCACAGATTACTTAAACATGGCTAGCTGACACCTCATTTAACCAGAGTAAAGTCTATGCTGGTGTACTGTTTCTACAAAATGACTAAAGAAAAGCATCCATACCGCTGTAAAGATAATAGTCAACGTCTAAAAATGACTGCGCTCACTCCGTTCTACATCGAAATGAACGTGTCCTACATTTTCGCTTTGCATTTGTTTGCCTTTGGGCGCTGTTACATTTGCGAGTTGCATTTCTTTGCTGTTAGGTTAAAATCGTACAAAATAGAAAATTGAAGGCAAAAATGATTATATCCCAATGTGTGGTTGAAGTGTCGCTAGACTTAATTACTAGAATTTAAATATATTATATAAAAAGATGGAATATTTATAAAGGAAAAGGATGCAGAACATTAATAGGAATGTGTAGGCCTATACGATCAAGCACCTCATTTACACGAGGGAACTGTTCATTATCCTAAGATCCATAAATAACCTCTCTTTGTTCAGCCAGTGACATAGAGAAAGAGATATTCGAGTATTCCCTCTTAAAATACAGAAAATATCAGTTACATAGAATCGTAATACAAGCAGCCGAACCATAGGAGAAATATGACTTTTTGTGTTATTTCAAGTGATCCATTTGTAGATTTTGATAAACGAAATCCCTCCTGAAATTTTCTGTCACCTAATTCCTCATAAGAATTCTCTCTTTCCACTATAGAAACTTCATGCTCACGCTCTATCCAAGTAATTCAAGTACTGTATAGTAATAATCGTCTTCGAAATAAACATCTGTGGCTCTGGCCGCCATTTTGCTTTACTTGCTCTACTAATCACTGGTTATCTCTTTTAACCGCTCGAATATGGCCGGTTAGAGATTACTGTGGTTAACCTCCTATTTAAGTCGTAACCCAGGTCGATCCACTGTAAAAATTCTTAACCAGAGGTTAGGTGACAATTTTAACCGGTGGTTACACTAACTGACGTTGATGCACGTGGGCATGAGTGGTTTAGTTAAACAGGGAACTAATTGTAGCAATATGGAGTGCTTCGAAGCAGTTTTCACCTCCTGTTCTTCTTATACATAGGGTCATTAATGTGCACTTACCGTGCCTAGAGTATCTCGGAAAGCTGAAATGCAAGCGTAAGTATAACCTAGTCCATAAATTTATAAATATACAGTGGAGAAGTCACTAATCACTACGTAAAGCCATAATGCAACGTAATAAAACATAAACTAGGTAGTGTATGCAAGAATAATGTTAATCATTCTAGTCCCTGTGATGACAGAAGTAACAATGAAGGAAAACGCTGATACAGTACTTAATCTCTTGTATAGAAAGCGTTATTGGTTTTGACATACTTACTTTACAAATTTTAGGTTCTCAAAAATCAACTTTCAGGCACATATATTACGTCTAAAATTGGCAACAAGAAACAGTTTTAGGCACCCAAATATGTGATTTAGTTTTTCTAAAATATGTTTCTACCAACTCAAACGACTTAACACGTTGACTGCCACTTGACGCGTATATACGTCCCTATACGTGCTGTGAGACGTATATACGCTTCAAGCGGCAGTCAACGTGTTAAATTATAAAAAAAAATAAATAATTACTAAGTATTAAACATTTCAGTATACAGTGACAAGAACATTAAAAAATATTGTGATTGGAAACTTTACATTTGTTATATCTCAAGTTATGATTATTATTAATTATTTAATCGTTGCCATTGCTCTATGGTTGCTGATACACGTGTTATTGATTATTTGACCATTTTTGTTTCCTGAACAAAAGTGAAGGTGCAAAATACTACTGCACAAATGCGGGAAGGACTTAACGTGTTTCGACGGAAATTGAGCTATGGACTTAACTTGTTTAGCATGAAATTATCATATTTTTGCCTCGATATTTATTTTATGGAAGTGAGTTTCTAGGGAAAAAATACAGCAGATCTCTGACGATTGCAAAGGATACTCTTTTTGGTAGAAAGCTCTTCAATTACAGTATATAAAAATAAGAAAGGTAGGGAGTTTGGATTAGGGTCAAAGAAAGGTATATGAAGGGAAGGGACATTACTTTCGCCATTATAAACCGATAACTATACATTAATGCCAAACTCTTATTTTGGACCTCTTTGGCGAGATAGATGTTACGACTTGCCTACCACAGTTTCGAAGCCCTTCTAAGATGTAAGCATGTACAGCTGTCAAAAAAAAAGTGGCCGCACTCGTGAACAGCGAATATTTTCAAAGTCCACTTCGGGTCGCGGCGATGTTACACGATGCATGTGCTTCTACAAGCAGTTCCGGAACTATGAAGGTGTTCCATATCTGCTCCTCGCAGACCACCGGTAGAGTGCGTGTTTAATGATTCTAAGGTTCTGGGTTCGGGCCTTCTTCAAGTTTTCATTTTATTTTTTAACCGTTCTTTAGCGATGTAAATGATATTCAAATTATCATTTATATCCAGTTATCGTTCTTGATGGATATCACGTTATTTATATTTTGTTCTCGTTCTTTAGAGATATGAATAAAATTCAAGTCATCATTTGTATTCTGTTATCGTTTTATAACGATATGAATAATAATTATTACTATTGTAGCTACAGTATATCCAATGGGGGTTAGCCCTATTTTACGTATGTTAGGGCTATAGTTTTATACACAAAAAAAGAGAATCATAAAGAGAAATTGAAAACAAAATTAAATTAGCTTACGCGATGTAAACAAAACATAAACAATCCGTAAATTAGGCATTGCGATTGCAAAACAAATATCAGTTATCAATTTGAAACATACAAAAACATTAACAACACACCTACGTAACACTTCTATAACACAAATATGCAGATTTCCGCACCATACATCATAAATTAATATACAATAATCACACAAACACAAACTATAATTACGACATTGCGACGACATCAAGCATCCCATAACTGACTCACATACATAACAAATCAAGCATCCGTTGCAACACATACACTTCGACATAGTAACCACACTTTTAAAAGTTACAAATTTGGCTCCAAGAAGAATAAATAGGACACTATTACTAATTACCATTCTTCTACAATTTCTTAAATACATCTGTAATAAATCTGTGAAATTCCGATATGAATAATATTCACGGTTTTTATATTGTTATCGTTCTTTAGCGATATAAATAATATTCAAGTTATCATTTATATTGTTTTCCTTCATTAGCATTATAAAATAATATTCATGTTATTTATATTGTTATTCTTCTTGCGCAATATAAATAATCTGTATTTTATGTAAGTAATTATTATAACATAACATCTTTCTTTGTAAAATAGGTTATTTTATTTAGATAATTAAGTACGTATTATATAATATCTTATATTAATTAAACAAATCGATATTTATCATTTATATTGTGTTATCGTTCTTTAGTGATACTGTACAAATAATATTCAAGTTATTTATATTGTAATCGTTCTTTAGCGATATAAATAACATAAATTTAATATTAGGTTTGGAAAAATCCAGTTGCATAATACTGGTATTAGTTTTTCGTTTTGTATTATTACATTATACTATCTTGAACCACAATAATATGAAAAGGAGTAACGAGGAATTGAACCTGAGACGTTGACATCTAAATTCCGACGTTCGTCCGCTGAGCTACGAGGGCAAAAGTGTGGAAACGTTTTCGGAAAAATTAGCCCAATCATACTCTAAGATTTTTTGATGATTCGTAGAAGCTAGTCCAGGATGCGGGGGGCAAAGGCTAATTGAGATTCCCCAATCACTGATAGGCTCAAACATCCTGATAGAATTAATATTTAACCCTTGCCGTGACTTTCGGTGAAGTCCGGAGGGCCCAATTAGTCAAATTCACTCTCCTCATCTCCACGCTTGGGCCCCCTGGAATTTAATAAGATGCGAAAGAGATAGTGGTGTGCGGAAAGCAACGGGATGTTACCGCATTTAGGCCTATCCTTCCCTAGAAAAACTGCAAACATGAACAAAGGAAGCTTTTAATAGAAGAAGAAGGATCTTCTGCGGACCTCTGGAAAAAGAACTAAGGAAGAGACTAGTGAAGTGCTTTGTGTTGAGTGTGGCATTGTATGGGGAAGGAACATGGACATTACGACGAAATGAAGAGAAACGAATTGAAGCATTTGAAATGTGGATGTGGAGAAGAACGGTGCGTGTGAAGTGGACAGATAGAATAAGAAATAAAATTGTGTTTGAAAAAGTGAGTGAAGAAAGAATGATGCTGAAACTGATTAGAAAGATAAAAAGTAATTGATTGGGTCTCTGGTTGAAAAGAATAATAGACGACATTAGGATATGAGGATCATATGCGGAGACTAAGAGGAAGGCAGAAAATAGGAAAGATTGAAGATTGCTGGGTTTGCAATGAAAGACCTGCCCATGGTCAGAACACTTATGTATGTATGTTCAGAATGCCTGGAATATCGTGTCTAAAAACAGTCGCTATTTGCAAAGACAAGTCAATTCCATGCCCACTCGACTGCAAGATGATCGAGATAAGAGGAAGATAGACTAAATATTGAATTGTGGCTTTTTATTTTGTTTTTTGAACGCTTAATTGTTTGAATGTTTTAAGGCCGACGCCATTAAATTTTTGTTTATGCCACGAAAGATATTTTTATTGAGAATAAAATCTTTTTTCTTTCCATTTGCACCTACAATATCATAATGATAAAGTCATGGCATAATATATTAATGAACCTGATGTTAATTACTAAAATAATCGTAAAAGAGAAAGGAGCCATTAAGTATAGTTTGTCTCTCTCAAAAACAGAACAAAAAAGAACATGGTTGTAGTCGAACGCAGGACCTCATGAATAAGAGGCCTGAACGCTACCATTATGCTATCGATAACACACAGAATACTTCAATTATAACTGTAGATATCAGGCAACGTGGTCCAACAACATGTAACATCGCCTGTCTCCGAATTGTAGCGAAGATACCCGAAGGGAACTTCGTTTCAGGAGAGCGGCCACTTTTTCTTTTGACAGCTGTACAAATGTACATGCTTAAACTTTTCAGAATACTTAAAAATCGCAATAAATTTCTTGAAAGTTTTAAAGGTTTCGTGTTACTAAAAGCTTGTCCGAAAACCGTACGGACAGATGTTCGGATGTTTTATTTATTAAAGACGTCAAGTGTAGAGGCTCTCACAGAATCGTCATACGCTGAGTACCGCCGCGTTTCGAAGTTTGGTAGACCGTAAGAAAACCCCAAGTTGTGTGATCTACTTTTATGTGGAGAGGGTAAAAAGAATTTCACATGTTTACCTTCCTCCTGTCAGTCCCTTTCAGAAACTTCTTGTGGACATGTCTCTATAGACAAGAAGTTCTCTTGTATCTCCGTTATGGTAACTAATTCTATGTTCAAGAATAAAATGTACAGACCTGTACTGGGCTTATAATGTTGATCATCAATTTATAAAGGGGTCGGATCAGTTTCTTAAAAAAATTACTGATTCTCTTCATCCTTATGCTTACAATCTACTGAATCCGGGTTCATATCCGAGCATGCAGATGGAAATTTATCTTGTTATCTTAATTATTACTGTCCTATTCCTTTATGCTGTGATCATCAGATTTGCTGACAGCATTATTAAACAGTTTCGTTCCTTATGAATATTGAATGTACCATAGAAAAATGTGACTTTAAACAATAGGATGTCTTTAGACAAAAAGAAACATTTTATGTATGGGCTCTGAGACTGGGCTACTAATTTTTGTTTTAAATTGTTTATTACTGGATGTAACATTGGTCTCAAAACTTTCGTTTTGGCGGGTTTTTTTGCAGTATTGCCGTATGGGCTTCTTTAACACTCAACCAGAAGCAAAACTGCGTTACAAAAACACTACAAATTTATAAGGTACACTACAATTTTACACACAAAACTGAATAAGATAATAATAATAATAATAATAATAATAATAATAATAATAATAATAATAATAATAATAAAATATAATGTAAACAACAAGTAAGTTAAGTAGAAACCAGACATAATATATAATATATTTATTTATTTATTTATTTATTTATTTATTTATTTATTTATTTATTCTGGTGTAGTTAAGGCCATCAGGCCTTCTCTTCCACAACACCAGGAATACAAGAAAGAAAGAAAGAAAACGCATAATAAAATGTGAACAGCAGGTCAAAATAAATGAGACATACAAAGTATAAAAAATAAGACAATTATTGATAATAGTAGAAGTAGCAGCAGTAGTAGTAGTACAAAGCATACAATGAATAAAATATTTTAGGTACACACAGTAAGGAAAATTATGATTATATGTAGCTCAAGTTATCACATTATAGATATACCATTATCAGGAAATATAAAAACAAAAAAAAAAAGATAAAATAAGTTAAATATCACTAGAACATAAAACAAATGTGAATACGTGGAAACAAGGAATACAACACTTATCATAATAGTAAGTTAGTTTGGCAACTTGTCATAAGATAATTTTCTAACTTGGATTTCAAAGATTTAAATGTTCGGCAGCCCTTGAGTTCAGGCGGCAGAGAGTTCCAGTGATGAGAGATAGCAACAGTGAAAAATGAGGAATACAGAGATGATGTGTCAAGTGGAATTTCTAGTGTGTTATCGCGTTTTGATCGAGTATTAATATTATGATAGCGAGACAGAGTATGTAAACGAGCAAATAAATAAGGCTGTAGACTTTATCAAGTTAAAGTGGAAAATTTTCTTAATTTGAAGAGCTTCAAAAGTTATGGAACAGCTATTCATTTTTACAAGATGAGGGTAAATTTTGTTCTTATTAATGCGAGATAATGATATATTTATACATTGTTATCAACTAGCGTTGATAAAATTTATGCTATGCTGGTATTCTCTGATGATGTTATACTGTTTCCATTATTAGAGGCCGTAGCTAGCTTGATAAAGTAAGGCGAGGTGCGTCTCCCAGAAGAACAATTCCGTTGCCTAGAGACGGGAAACCGCTAGTTCACAGAGTTGAATAGTAGGCAAAGATTAAGATAAATGCAACAAGACCACCGCTTCTCTTGAAAGTAAGCTCAACTGCACTAAAACTTGTGATAAAGTCGAGAATCTGTTTCAAGGAGACGACGTCTTGCGTCCAAAATGTCTTCTCAGCGTGCTGTTTAAGATAAGCAGGTAGGACTCGCGTTGGGTAACTTGAAAGACTAACTGATAGCGGAATAAACGAGTATAGGTATGTTTCACGGTGTAAGTCTGCGAATTATTTTCGTCTAATTTAAGACCATTTTATAGTCAATTTCATAGTCTAAAAATAAATACACTAAAGTAACATTTACAGTCACGTCTTCAGTAAAATAGATAATCTACATAAATAAACGCAAAAAGTCACGCATGAAGTTCTGCGTGACTTCTGTGACAATTAGAGTCCGGGTCAGCTTACTTTAAAACCTAAGGGTGAAACCTAACCATTTTCCCCCCATTACTACATATGCTAGTGGATTATGGTGATTTTATAGTTTGAAAGTTGAATTTTCTTTTGCCAACTTCGTTTGAAATTTCGATACTGACAAAAACTACAAATGGTAGTGATTTTGTAACTGTTATGTTGGCAGCTGAGACAGATGTTATCGGTACTGGAGTGCCATGAAATTAAAATTTTACTAGATTCTTGAGGCGGTTACTGGAAGGTAGTGAAATTTGAACATACTAATAATAATTAATATAAGTATTAATATTAATATAATATAATAGTAATTTTTTGTTTTGCGTTGTGGTTGCAATTCAAGACTACAGTCAAGTATCTGCAAATAAATATAACATATTGGGTATGATAATGCAGGTGGGTAATCGATAGAAATACCATTTCACATTTTAATGATTTTCTTTCGTGTTTAGATTTTTATTACAGTAATGTCAAAGAGAGGAAAAAACATTACAGTGACTCCACCAAGAAAGCGTAAACGTGCAGCGAAAGTGGAGATAACTTCCCCTACTGTTCTTTCAGATTTAACCGAAAAAAGATAATGAAGGAATTATGCTCTTGGAGACAACAATTATAACTAGAATAGCAACATTATTAGGAGTAAGTATTCTTAAGCATACATTTAATTGTGGTATTCTGTTTTCGGAGTTAATACTAATAATTTCATTTGGTCAAACAAAATATATTTTTACATTAGGTGTAGTGAATAAATTGTTTAGTCAAACAAATGAATTTCATATTCCCAGACAAAATAGCCTACCGGTACCTAACATGTCGATCCCTTTCTAGTATAGTTTGCCTACGAAAGTATGTTACAAATTACCGAACTATTTAGAATAACCTTCCAACATAAAGGTGAAGTACAGTAAGTAAATGTCATTCAGTACGTAGGATCGTGATTCTACTTCATATGGTGATATCTGGTAACAGTTGGCAACACTGACAAGACAGCAATATTTGCTGTTTAGGAAGTGTTCTTACGTGACTCTCACTATACACTTGATCATCTTCACCCATTCCCTACACTATACTTACACATACACTCACCCTAGTACACGACATAGTTCTTCACAGATACACATTATGCATAATGTGGCCCGCCGAAATGGTGTGCATCCTGAAAATGAGTCACAGTCCTGCCATGTATCAGCAGTATGCGGAACCCGAATTGCGCAAGTGAAGTGGGTAGGCATTAGATACACACACACACACACTATAGGTTATGTTATAATCGTACGGGATGTCCACGAACTGCTCTAAGGGTATTAAGTTTTGTGACTTTTATTTGTTACAAAGTAATAATTTTTATCTGAACTTGGGCGAATTTGTGAAGAGTTATTATTAGGGACCGTAGTTTGTTTCAGGCCGTACGGAGATAAGGTTAGCTGTTCATCTGACGCGTGCCACAGCATCTTCTTTGTGCTGAAGTTGACGTTCTATCCATGAGTCAAAAAAACTAGGCTTCACAGTCTGTTTACAATGCATTATAGTAATAAATACTGATATTACGATGATGTTTCCTACAAATTAAATTATTTCTTTGTTTATTTAATCTATTTATTTTTACTGGCAGAGTTAAGACCATAAGGCCTTCATTTCCAATCAGCCAGTATTGAAATACATAGCAACTATAAATAACAGTAACACAGAAAACACTGGAATAATAATAATAATAACAATAATAATAATAATAATAATAATAATAATAATAGTGGTAGTGGTAGTACGCGTCTGAGGAAACATAGCAGTTTTCATATGAGGGCGCTCGTGTGTCGTGAATGCGATCCTCTCAGTCTCGATGCGTGGCGAATCAGCTGGAGAAATATTGATACAGTCTGACAAAAAAAAACATCAACAGCTGTTATTATCAAATAAAATTACCAATACCATAATTGAATTTACTTTTTCTGTCATATGTACGGTATATACACGTACAGTACCTTATTCCATAAATAGCTGTATGACCGACGCAGAGTCCTAAATTTCATCTGCTTATCAGTTGAACTGCCTTCGTCTGTGCTGCTACCTGGACTATAATAATACATCTCATCTTCATCACACTCTTCATCACTAATGTGTATTACTATCCTTTCAACTTCCTCTTCCATTAACGCGCCACGATGCCAATATTCGTCCCCGATATGTTTAACAGATTGGCAGCATTTTATCCAGTCTTCTTTGGTGATTTTGCATTATCTAATACAAAAATGCAGATGAAAGATTTGGTATGAGACGTTCCTTTAACCATTTATTATAATTTTGGCCGTTCATTTCATCATGCTAATCTGCAGATTAAGATTTGGAGTCCCATGTCAACTCGACTCCTTCGATGAATTCCATTTCACCACCAGCGTGAACAACAATAGCCCTATGCCCAACACTTTGCTTTACACGCATACCTTGTACTTCATCATGCTGCCAACACTTTTATACGGTATAATGAGTATGGACCCATGTTTCATCTGTATAAACAGTTGGCATCTTTGGCCCCTTTTCGTTTTGTTTTAGCATTCTCAGGTATGCTGCAAGACGTGCAACAATGTTCGACAGCTCCATTACATCATATCGAATGTTTTTGCATTTCTTAAATTTGTATCCCATGGATTTGAGCGGCCTCCAGAATGTATCTTTTCCTTAATAGTATTCATAAGCTTGCTTAGGGTCGGAATTTCTTTATCTCTGCTCATAAAACTCTAAAAAAGTTCTGCGGATGACACATTTTTCAAAATCAAGTACAATTTTCTTTGAATGCGGGCGGCTTTTACCAGAAGTTGGAAATTATCCTCCAATGCGCTTTGCTTCTTCACCTCCTTAGCTGTAATATGTATTGTTCTTTCACTCTTCCCCACCGCCGTTGCTGTTCTTTTCATAGCGTTCGTTAATGGAATGATAAGACCTTTCTTTTTCTCTTCTTTACAAAATTTTAGCACATTGTATATAGTCTTCTGCTTTGCGTGACGTGTGTCTTGGAGTTTCCATTCGCTCTTGTGTACAGACACACTTCCGATACCGACTAGCAGACTCAACGAACTGAACTGAGGCATTTCTTTACTACAGCGCTGTGCATAGTACGTCAGAACAGGGTGACGTAATAGTATCAATCGCATGTTCATGTCCAAGCTTACTCTACCTGCCGTCTGCAATAATTCATCAGACGGGTTATAGCAGTAGACGTAGTAGTAGTAGTAATAATAATAATGTAATAATAATAATAATAATATTATAATAATAATAATAATAATAATAATAATAATAATAATAATAATCTATACTAATAATAAATCTGTAGCCAAAAATTTTCTGGTAATTTTCGACTTTCCAAAAATAATTGGTGTTAACATGTATAATTAACCATCCTGAAACCGAAAATCGCTTTTTTGAAATTTTTGTCTGTCTGTCTGTCTGTCTGGATGTTTGTTACCTTTTCACGCGATAATGGCTGAACAGATTTCGATGAAAATTGGAATATAAGTTAAGTTCGTTATAACTTAGATTTCAGGCTATATGGCATTCAAAATACGTTATTTAAAAGGGGGGTTATAAGGGGGCCTGAATTAAATAAATCGAAATATCTCGCTTATTATTGATTTTTCTGAAAAATGTTACATAACAAACGTTTCTTTAAAAATGATTCCTGATAAGTTTTATTCTTTGCAAAATTTTGATGGGACTGATATTTAATGAGGTAAATGAGTTTTAGAATGAAAATAACTGCCATCTAAGGCGGTATTTTGAAATAAAAAACAAATGACTCCGTCTATAAGGGGCCTTGGACACAACAATCGAAAGCTATCAAACATAGCCTACAGAGAATGTTTCTGTGTTTGTATGAAGTAATATCGGAAGCTAAGTTAACCGATTTGTATAATTAATTATTATTTCATCATTGGAAAGTGTAGTTTCTCTGGATGGACATAATGCTATAATGTTATTACAGTAACCTGTGAGTGAATTGAGGACAGGTAAGATTAAAATAGCTTCTTATGAACAGAAAATTTGATAGGTTATTGTGTATATACATTTCCTGTATTTCTTAAAATTATATTTATGAACATATTCATTTTTATCTCAGAGAATTAACGAACAACGAGAGTGTATTGATTTAGTATGCAGTAATAGTACGTTAGCTTAGCAATCCATTATTGTGTAATTCAAATTGAATCGTGTTAAAATACATAAAATATATATGCAATAAATGCAATGCAAAAAAATTGGGTAATGAGCCTAGCAGATTATGTTGCGCTGTTGTAAAAGCTGTTCCTTCTGAGAATCAAGAGCTCCCACAACAAATTAAAAACTTTCTAATTCGAGTACATCCGTTATCAACACACTTTTTACATAATATAATATAATATAATATAATATAATATAATATAATATAATATAATATAATATAATATAATATAATAATAAATCTGTAGCTAAAATTTTTCTGTTAATTTTCGCTTTTACAAAAATAATTGGTAATAACAATTAAGAAACATGTTAAAGGAATTGTCATTTCACCAAATGAGTGGTCTCTGGATCAAAATGATCGCATTTTAATATTTTAAATACAATTTAAATTAAGTAACATATTAAAAGATTTATCCTTGTATCAAACACGAATGTTCCCTGGATCAAATATCCTATTTTAATTATGTAATTACTTTATATTTATTTCTAAGGGGTGCAGCGGAGCGCACGGGTACGGCTAGTAATAATGATTAAAATAGTAGGTCATTGTAGGCTAGAAAATGGTATGTTTTATTTGTCCTTGGTTTGCCTTTTTCGGCGGTTTTTGACTTACTGGTCCTTTTTTAGCCCTTATTTGTAGGTCTTAATGGCTTTTTTTTTGGCAACTCCAGCTTCTTTCGACTACATTTTACTGCCATTTTTACAAATCAATAATCCATCACGAAATCTCACTTGCTTTAAGTATGCACCAATGACATCCGTTGAGAGGTTTCTCGATGTTTCGCAACGTCTTATGATAAAACAGACAATCCTTTACACCTAAGAACCTGGAGATGACTATTGTGATGTAATGCAATGCTAACTGAGGTAAGGTTTCCGAAGTCCAATTTCTGTAACCCTAGTGAGGCTAAGCCAAATGTGATTCTAGTTATACTAATTTCAATTTCTTTCTCCATGATGTCCATTACAGGTTCGTTGCATTCATTCTAGATGACAAAAATCGTTCATTCTGAATTATCCAAGTACTTTTTTCAACAAACGCGGAATTCCTTTTTTTCAAATTATGTTAATCTAAAAATATATAATGTCTGAAAGAATAAGCATTTCATTCATATAGTTTACTTCGCATTGTATGTTGCATACCATCAGAATTTTATATTCTTGAAACATTATATTGATTAAATATGTAATTGAAACTGAAATTATTAATAAATTTGGATCACCTAGGTCCTTTTTAGGATATTTTAAAGATGTTTTAAAAGCTCTTTTTAGGAAAGTGTCCGATTATTAAGGAGTCATCTGAAGTTAAGTATTTAGACATGATTTTCGACAATCATTTAAAATGGAACCAACACATTAATTACCTTTGTAATAAATTACGTAAAATAATATATTATTTTGTTTTATTGAGGAATTACTTGTCAATATGTTTATTACGCACAATATACTTAACTTTATTTTAGTCGGTAATTATGTATGAAATTATAGGAAGGGATAACTTATATAAATCCAATTTTAATCCACTTTATTTATTACAGAAGAAAATAATTAAAATATGTCTTCATAAACCTATTGATTTTCCATCTCAAAAATTGTTTTTAGACTTTAATGTTCTTAAAATAAGACAAATTCATTATATTGTATTAATAAAATTCATACATAAAAATCGAAATAATTTTGAATTGTATTCTCATAGTTATGAAACAGAAGGTATGAATTCTTTAAGATTGTTTGAACCAAAATGCAACACTGCTACAATATTTAATCATAGTAGTAATTTAGGCCCAAGAATATATAACACATTTATGTTTAAATATCCTAATCTTGTCAATTCTAATAGTTCTAGTATTAAATTTAAAATGTTATGTATGAATGTATAAAAATTGAAAAATGTAAAATTTAAGTTTATATATTCTTATAACTGGAGAAAATACTCAGCAAGGAACTCAGAATAGAAATATTGGAGACCTGCGTAACTCCTGTACTCTCATATGGGTGTCAGACATGGTCTCTCACTGCCAAACTTCGTAACAGTCTCCAAAAAGATGCTGAGAAGGATACTAGGCTTATCACTGAAGGACAGAGTTCCAAACGAAGTTCTACAAAAGATGTCAGCAATTAAAGATCCAGCACTGCAAGTCACCAACACCAAATGGAAGTGGGGAAGCCATGTTGCACGACTTAGAGACGGAAGATGGACGCAGACAGTCACACTATGGGATTCCTCGCATTGGCAAGAGATCACGCGGAAGACCAAGAAGGAGATGGGCCGACCTCTTCAGTGAACGAGTAGGAAGCCATTGGTCAAGCAGAGCAAGACATGGGGAAGACTGGAAAAACCTAAGAAGACAAGTGAACAGCGACTAAAACCAGTGCGACAGAAACAAGCGAACAATATCAAACAGTGCAGAATGTTGTAAACATCTCTTACGCGGAGTAGATCACCGCGTGAGACAAACAGAGCTCTCCTCTATAGCAGGAGGCCTTTGCCATTAACGGGACATTTTTAGGCTAATCATTTCATCATTTCATTTCATATTCTTATTGTGTAGTAGATGTAAAACAAATTGTATTATATACTTCTTAATTTAAATTCAGGAATTCGCCCCTAAGCACGAGTTCTACTCTTTCAGGGGCAAGCTAAAGTTTTTCTATATATTATTTTAATGTACCGAAGTACATATGATATTTCCATGCAGATATTCTGCGTCATCATGCGATGAAAGAGTAATGAAGCGGAGAAAAATTCTCTCCGGCGCCGGGATTTGAACCCGGGTTTTCAGCTCTACGTGCTGATGCTTTATCCACTAAGCCACACCGGATACCACCCCGGGCGTCGGACAGAATCGTCTCAGATTAAGCTCCAACTCTTGGGTTCCCTCTAGTGGCCGCCCGCTGCACTACGTCATAGATGTCTATGAACGTAGGACCGAAGTCCACACATGTGCTGAGGTGCACTCGTTATGAGTGACTAGTTGGCCGGGATCCGACGGAATAAGCGCCGTCTTAAATCACGAAGTGATTTACGCATATCATATATATTATTGTAATGTACCGAAGTACATATGGTATCCGGTGTGGCTTAGTGGATAAAGCATCAGCACGTAGAGCTGAAAACCCGGATTCAAATCCCGGCGCCGGAGAGAATTTTTCTCCGTTCCATTACTCTTTCATCGTATAAAGTTTTTCTGTTTATATTATATTTTATGTCACAATTATTAGCAAAATAAATAACTAGGTCTTCAACTTCCGAGCCCTAATTATAATACTAAACAATATGCTTTCACTAAAACCCATTTGTAGCACGTAGCACATAACTGTAGCCTTTAAGTCAATATTACTTAGGAGTGTCCCTATACTTTACTTTTGATAGTGTGGTTATTTAAATCAGGAACATATTTGTGACATCAGTCTCAGTCCAGTTTTGATGTTATCGTTTTATTGGTTATAGTGGCCGTCATGCAGCTATTTGTCATCCCATGTCTGTAGTAATAGAACAATTATTGTCTCGCCTCGAGGTCGTCAGTTGTTAAACAAGATGGAACGCCCGTGTTGTTTCCTGTGCAGCGACACTTGTTTATCGCGCTGTTATTCTGGCGTCAGTAGGGCACCTTCCGGACTCTTTTCCGCCTCGTGAGCCGGACGCCCGCATTAATTTGCCCCACAATACACTTATGTGTATACATATACATAAACTGCCCCACATGCACACTTCACAGCAGGGGAGAAAAACTTCTCACCTACTTTCAAAATGTGTTACGTTTTCTCCGCATGTGACTATAAATGTCAAGTTTTATGGTAGGATACATTCAGTGCTTTATTGAATTTCCGTCTGAAGATAGCACAGAGGCTGTTTAAAGACGGTGACGTCCTCGTTTTAGTCGTCTTTAGAATATCACAATAACCACTATAGAGATTGATTGTAGTGCATAGATGGGCATCGTGCCTCACTTGAGAATTTGGCCTCACTGACCTTCACAGAGCTTATCGCTCTGAGTGACATCATCTTCACAGTCCCCGTTCCTCCCTCACGCAGCTCCTAGGCGTAGGCAGGTTCTATATCAGTTTCATAAGCAATATCAGTGGTGGCATAATTGCATTATCAAAGCAGTGTGTACGCGTTAGGAAACGATTATTTCATGAGAAATGGAAGAGTTTTTTTTTAGTTGTTTAGAAGGGGAGAACAAACGACGTATGTTATGCTCCAAAATCCTATTAGGCATTAATAAATTTAATATAGAACGACATTACTCCTTATGTCATAAAGAACATGCTGAATTAGAAGGTAAGACAAATTAAATTTTATTTTTCGTACTATTCCGAAGAAAATTTATGATCTTAACATTTGCATAGTGTACTAAATACGACATTATACCTTAAACACGCTGCATTAAAAGGTACCTAAGAGGAATTAAATGTTGTTTGTACGTATTATTTCCAAAATAAATTTATAAAAAAATATATATATATATATATATATATATATAATGTGCGTAGAAAACGAAATATGATTTTCTGAAATTATTTTAGGTCGAGAACGTGCAAATCTATTAAGTAATCTTGAGAAACGCCAGAATATTCAGGAAAATAAACGTAGACAATGCGATGGAATATTATTGGTTAGTTACGCAATTCCTTGCCTGTGATTTAAATCAATTCAGCGACGGAGAAACAATAAGGAGGTTTATGATTAAAGCTGCCGAATTAATTTGCCAAATTGAATAGAAGTTTTCGAATCTCTCACGTTAACCAAGCGCTTTCCTAATAATTCGCCACTGCCCGCCTTAGTGATTATGATAAGTTGACGCAGGTCACAGCAGTTTATATTTCCCATCCTACTCTGCAGTCTCCTCTAGTAGTAAACAAACTATTTCAAATCGAGTGCCTCACGTAACCGAAATTTGTACCCATGTGTGCTGTAGTGCCTCATACAGGGATATTATTTGATTTTTACTTCAATTTCTATTTTATCTGAGTTTTTTTAATGTACTTCACTCCCACCCCCTCCACTAGTAAACTTCCAACCGTCCTCCACACAGAACCAAGGGCGCTTATGGAGTGAAAGTCGCCTTAGTAAACAGTACAGAGTTAGTGAGTATAGTACGGTCCAGAAATATGTTCACATTTCCAGTGACGAAAGAGCTTTCAATATTGAATGATATTTTCGCACAGGTACTGTCGTCCGTTTGCCTACGCCGCATCCCGGTTTCCTCCACCCGCTTCTGCTCGCCCCTCTGTAAAGGCAAGTGGCTGGGCTGTCTTAGCTCTTTTCTGAAAACATTACTTTCTGTTACGAATTGGACGTCTACGTAATCGGATACAACTGTTTAAAATAACTTAAATAATAGGGTCTCGTTAAGTAATTAACTGCCACATGATTTCCCCCCTTTCTACGACCCTGCGACAAAACCACTTGGACGGACAGTAGATAGCATGTCTGAGTAATTTTATCTTTTCGGATCGGACAGAAGTAAAGATTGAATTTACAGTACGTAAGGTACTCTTTTATAGAGTAGGTACAGAATTATTTCAACCTGAGTTACTAGTACGAAGGACGAAACTGGTAATTGAAATTAGGTACAATAGTCTATAGTGCGATAATATGCACAAAAAAACTGAAGCCTGTATCGAAATGAACGCCCACCATTTTCAAAAATGTGTTTAAATATCCATATTATGATTATTTTTCAATTCAACTTTATTCTCTATATTGTACGCTAATGTGTTGTAGACAGTATAATATACACTGCATAATGAATACGTCGGAATGGATAGCTCAGTTCGTGAGTAAGAACACTTATTGTTAATTCAGTACTGTATGTTGATTAAAGAAAAATTTAATGAAAATTATCAAAGTCAAAATCGCGATATTTCCTAGTTTACGTAAATGGATGAAATACTTTTCTTCCCTCCTATACCTATGATACCCCAGTATCATCGAACTTCAGTCGTGGAAGAGGGTAGCAAACGGTGTTTCCGGTTCTCAACCGTTGATCCAAAGATATAGCCAGGTTGATATTAGGAATGTTAGTAAAAATAAAATAAAGTCCCTTTAGATTGTATGCTTTTTAATAGTTATTTCCTTCTGAATAAACTTTTAATAATTTAAAGAATACATATATAATATGAATGTTCTGGTCATATCCCTTAATTGATATTAATATGTAAGACTCATTTAATTTTCTTATAAATTATCTGGATTTTGTAACGACTGGTATCCATAAATGATCGTGACGAATTGAAAAGTTATAGTGGGTAGCATAATCCTTATTCGTATGCTGGGAGGATCATTATGCTGACCATACGTTATTCCTACATTGTTTGGATGATCATACACATTTCCTAAGGATATTAGATTAGTAGTCAGATGTTCTGCCCTAGTTCTCTCTGTAGACAGTTGTGCCACGAATTATTATAGTCCACAGTCCAGTGGTTCCCAACCTTTTGACTATCACTGATCCCATAACGATGTAAGTAACTTCATTTTGCCAGACCTCTATAATGTTTTGCATAATTTAGGTTTATTAACATGTTATACTCGTTCAGATTTAATATTTTCATAATTTTATGATTTAAACGTCCTTAATAAATTGGTAGCAATAGAATATTAAATTTCAGGTTTAACTTTTGATTATAAAACGAAAATACGAAAACAGCTAATATTTTTTGATCTACCAGATTTTTTTTAGGAAAATAAAAATAATTTTTATTGATTGGCCTATCTATAGAAGAAAAAATGGGTATATCAACATGGATCCGGAAATGCTTGTGATTTGCAAGCATGATCACAATGCACTTCAATACATTTAATTTTGTTTGCTACAATTATTTTGATGCATTCTGTGTGCCTCAATACAGGCCGCAGCTCGTCGTCTCAACGAGATCCGAACATTCTCCCAAATTCTTGGCATAGTTCTTATTGTCTGACAGCCTTGCAGAATCCGCTGATGGAGAGTACCTTCATTATCCACAGAAGTCGAATACACCAACGACTGTACTGTAAGTGCCCCGGAGAAAGAAGTGCAATGGATTGAAATCTGGTGAGCGTGGAGGCCAAGCATGATTATAATATGAAACTTGTTACAGAGGTAGCGAATAATACTAAGAAAATGGAATAAAGTAGAAAAAATTATAGAGGATAACGACGAAAGAATAAATACAATTACGGTATTTGTTTTATTGTTTTGTTATAGGGTTTATCGTTTATAATGAATTGTTTTAATTCATGAATAATTGATAGGAAACAAAATAATTTTATTTTCAGTTTATTTAAGGATGCTGTATCAACTAATGGGTTATTTAGCGTGGATGGAATTGATGGTAGCAAGATGGTATTTGGCGTTATGAGGCCGAGGATTCGTCGTGGATTACCTCACATTTACCTTGACTTTGGAGAAAACCTCGGAAAAGACCAAACAAAATAATCAGCTGAAGCTGAAATTCCGTGTGAGTGCGGCTCTAAAAAAAAGTGTAGTATATGCGAAAGGAATAAAAAGGTTTGAATGATAGAATGTGCATGTACTTGTAATAAATGGAGAAGAGCAAAGGAGAAAGAATGGGAGAAAAATACAGAAGTCAAATAAAAGCAAAGAAATAAAACCAAAAGGTAACGATAGATTGAAATGCAGAAAGCAAGGAACAAAATATAAGGAAAGGTACAAACAGTGTTAGAAAAGTTACAGAAATATCGAATATTATAGACAAAAATGAATACCTGAAAGGATATATGGATGAAGGAAAAAAAGAGGAGCATAGAGGGCAATAGAAGAGAAAAGAAAATGTATGAAAGAAAGATTCTGTGAAATAATTTTAATCGGGTGTTATTTCCCTCAAAGATTCAATTATGGTCTTGGATTTCATAGTGTGATCTTTCCTTTCGACTGAATATGAGGACTTTGCTATTGCTCTGTTTTGTTCGCTATTGCATTTCAATATGTTCCCTGATGCTCAGATCTTACAGATATTTACAAACACAGGTTTCACGTACAAACAAGATCGACATCACACAAAGCAGTGCGGCGCAATTTACATAGCGACGGTAAAGACTGATTATTAACGACTTGGGTTCAGTTACTACAGTGATCTTCGCAACTATTTTGTCAGTGGAATTAATGGAAAGCTCTTTCCATTTCGCACTAAAATACTTCCGATTCAAATTTCGGATCATACTGCTATTATTTGACGTACAATATGTCGGATTTCTGACGAGAGACTCGCTTACTTCAACATGAAAAACAAAATGCTAACAATTTAATAATATATGTTGGTAGGATGATTGTAAGAGAAGCAAATGCATGAAGAAAAATTTTACGGTTGCTGATAGTTGTCACTAAGCTTGCAATAAATCCTAGATTTTGCTGATTAAAACTTCAACGAAGCTGATGGATTTTTAAGGGTGATAAAAATTACTTTCTTTGAAAAGGAAGTCAAAAAAGAACATATTAACAAACACGTCAGTGTCCGAAGAAAATCTGGGCAAAATTGTTTCCATCCAGAACTTCTCCTTGTACACTATACACCAAAAAAGTAATTAAGGACCGTTTTTGCAAAACTTGGTGACTGAAAAAACTAAATTTTACAGGAGACACAAAAAACTGAATGGATACAAGTAGGTTATAGGTGCAACCATCACACTTTGACCACTACAATGAAGAGAAATAACTCAATTTTACTAAGATAAGTTTAAGAACGTGTAGAGGCCTGCTTTATGTTAACGAATCCACCAAAATATCAGTTTTGCAAATTTTGCAGTTAGCAAGTTTTGCAAAAACAGTCCTCAATTGGACACTGTTTTTGCCCCTTTAGAACCTCGTGGTACCACCTCTTGTTTCTGTAAGAGCAGCCACCCTGACAGGCATGCTTTTTCACTAGTTTGTGTACGATATCCACTGGAATGCGTCGCTATTCCTCTTGGAACATGGTACTCAGTTGGACAATGGAAGTTGGCCCCATGTTTCGGCGGCTACTATGCAAAGGTATGCATAGTTCACCGGTATGTTCACCGCTTGGACTGGCCTGCACAGAGTCCTGATCTCAACCCCATTGAGCACCTTTGGGACGAATTGGACCGGCGATTGCGGTCTCGGGAGATGCGGTCAACTTCCATTGTCCAACTGAGTGCCATGTTGCAAGAGGAATGGCGACGCTTTCCAGTGAATATCCTACACAAACTAGTGGAGAGCATACCTGATAGGGTGGCTGCTGTTATAGCAACGAGAGGTGGTACCACGAGGTTCTAAAAGGGCAAAAACAATGTCCAAATTACTTTTTGGTGGATAGTGTACAAGTAGAAGTTCTCGATGAAAACAAATACAAAAAACCAATAAAATGCACATGGCACAAACGCCTCAGCTCGCACACTTTCATTCCCGTTCCACTTTCCCTGAGGAAAAAAATGAAAAACCAACAAATATAATAAAAAGAAACCTTTAAAATAAATCCAATTTCGGGCAAGAAAGATGAAAGTTGTAACCAGACTTTAACTAAGCAATAACGTAACAATATTAGCATACAAATATAGTCCATGAAAAATAAATACAAGTCACGCCGCCATCCCTCTCCATTATACTAGTAGAACAATATTAACATAGGCCTACTAAATTGAACATAAACTTCGGAGATCATTCGGCGTAACAGCCACAGTCAAAAGCTGTCTCATTACAAAACTTGAAACATGCACGTATGTATGTCTGCAGAAAGTACTAAATGTTCCATAAGGCGTAGACAGAAGTTCAATAAAAGTCGGTTAATTAATTTGACTGTACAATCATCAAAAGAAACGATAACTATCACCAAATTGGATGATAATTATTCTTTAAAAAGACACCACGGGAAAACCCCGATACAGTCAGTGCGCGCATAGTATTAATCGGAGTATGACGATTAAATTGGGCAATAAGTGAGAGCAGAAAACCCCATAGTAACTAACAGGCTTACTCTCAGAAGGTCACATAACTCAGGCTTAGAAATAGCTCGCTGATTGAGCATGCTCAGCGTTCACAAGGCGATTCCATTGCATCACTTGATATCACGAGAGACTACATTGCGTCGTTCCCTGTTATAGGTATCCAACAAAGAAAACTCAGCTCGGACTCCTCGCGGCTCGCATGCTATACCCCTCTTACTCCCCTGCAGTAGGCTTGATAGCATGCTGGAAACGGAGTATACGTCATCTTCGCGAGACAGTCACGCCCGCTGGTTTCTGCGCACCGAGTTTTCCTTGTTGGATGCCTGTAGTAGACATCTTGCTCGATCATCCGCTCGTAGGCTACTGCCGTAACAGAATCAGCCGCTCTAAAGGAAAACATAGAAAAAAGCCGTTAATATTGAAAGCAACCAATGAAACGGCCCAATGCAGTTAGCCTCGAATTCCGAAAGAAAAAAAGTTAAAATCACTGCGCCCTAGCGGGAAAGAAATAGTCGTGTAAGACTCAAACACCCGACCACGCAAAAGATTACACTGCCCCCATACAGAAATAAATAAAATAAAAACAGAAATAATTAATAAAAATAAATAAAATAAAAGCAAATGAAGGAAATGTAACTAAAATAAATAGGAAAGGAACGCCACGTAAGTACGTTTTGTCAAATTATCTTTTACATTCTTAGAAATCAATTCCTTTTACAGAACCATAAAATTCTCAGTGCCGAATATGTCTGTCTGCTTTTACCCCATATTCTAGAAGCATACGTCTCACCGCAACACTACACGATGCTTTCAACATATACCGCAAAGCGCACTACAGCTCCCAATCGTAAAATTTCTGATGCGGTCGTTAAAAGAGATTTTAAAACTTTGTCTACCAGGGGTAATGAAAACAAAATAATCCAGCAAAAATATCTGCGATCGCAAATGTCGCTTCCTGTTCTGAATCCCGAGGGCAGAAGTTAGTTAATGTGTAAGCAATTCATGTAAATTACTTCATCGCTTAAATTAGTTGCTGAAAAAAGTTAAATCTTAAGAATGTAATTTCTGCAACATATATTTTTTTTAGGAAAACGCTTACCCGGCTACATTTGTGACTAAGCCATTATAAAAAAGATATAAAGGCCTAGGGGCTACAGAATATATTTCTCAATGCCTGTTTATTAATGTTTTCTATTAGGTTATTTGTTGTATAAAAATATCGCATGTCTTCTGGTTAGTTCGATCTCAAACTATGTTCCCGGCGTATACGAGTATAAAAACTTTGTGTGAAGTTCAGTGCATTTACATTGATGGTACTTTTAAAAGCTGCTCACCTCATTTTACAGAATAATTGACTACTCACGGGTTGCATTATGGTATTTGTATTCCTCTATTATTTTCTAATCTGTCACATAAATCTATCGAAACTACTGGGTGTTCAGTTCAAAGTGTGTCATGGCTCGCTGTATGCCGTCATGTGGCTAGCCGATGAGCCTAGAGAATTCAATCTTCCTACACTTCCGCAGAGGTGTATAACCTATGAGGCAGAGAAGTTGCCTAGCAAGTACGGCGTTCATTCTGAAGAGTACGTACCGATACGTACGGTAACGCCGGTAGTGGCAGGAATGTGAACTGTTTGGAAATACGTATTGTTGGGATATGGGGAGAGGGTTAAGACGATTACTTACGTATTTGTTGACATTAACTTCGACGGTCAACATGGACACGGAGCATTTGATTTGTGTTGTGGAATGTTACCGTACGCAACCGATGTAAACAAATACCCTGCGTACGACTTGCCGGCGCAAAACACAGTTCGAAAGAGGTTATGGTAGCACACAGACCGTACAGACCGCCATCTGTTGCTACGACGTTCAAGTTATACCGCACACGTTCTCAAGTTCAGATTGAAGAACGCCTTAAATAATAGGCAACTTCTCTAACATATAAACTGAAACTCGCTTCAAATCGGTGACCCAACAACAGTGACGTCATGACACACTTTGAAATGAACACCCAGTATATATCAACATTCATGACCTCAACAATCATTGCTCCTAGAGGGGTTTTCGGTTTTCACCCACAAGTAAATATATTTTTGAATTTGAAGTCATCAATACACGCTGCTGTGCTATTAGTATGCAGTCAAGCAAAATTCGTGGGGTGCCAGTTCCATCTTGGTCAAGCTGGTACCATAAGTTGTCTAACCTGAGATTTTTCCAGATATATCAATCAACTTCAGAAGAAAGTAATTTCGTAAAACTATATTTTGGGCTTCAATTCTTGCGTCATGTGGGAATGGACCACTGTTTCACCGAGGACTTGATGGCTATATTCCTGCTGGAAACGAAAAGCTCGCCGCTTTTTGCGATTAAATATTAGAAACCTACGTAATCCCCTCAGGAACGTTTACTCCGCATGTTTGGGCACAATATACATGTAGTTCAAATCACACAACGAACACCTGTGAATCCTTTCTAAATTAAATAGACTTGCAACAAAAGCTCGCCGAAACAGACAAAGTTTCGTCGAGCTTTTGAAATACATGCAGAGTGAAATTTACATACCCTACAGCTGAGAAGCATACCTCGAACTCGTACAAACACCCTTAAAAATAACATTTTTACAAGGTAAAATCTCGCAACACGACACACAAAATATCGCGTCTATACATTGTAAAAGCTGTGTAATACAAATTTTTGGCCATTGAAATATGAATTCAAAAAACAGAAGTTGAAGACGACTTATTATTTTATTTATTTGCTTATTTATTTATTTATTTATTATTTTTTTTTTGGGATACCAAACAGCACATCTCTCTTCGTGATTTTTGAGTATCGCTCAGAAGCTGCAGTAAGTTGGTTAAATGGAACTTAACTGGCGCACATGGTGGGAAACGGGTGGAACTAAACTGACACTCATTAATAAAAATGTGGCTAAACTGACCGAAACATACTCAAAGTCGGTTGCCGCAAGTTATAACCGGTTTCGTAAGCAGTTAAGTTTTGAATGTGGCGCTAGTTTGACATGTTTATTGTTCTTTACTTAGTTCATTTTATAATAATATGTGAAATGGAGAGAACTGTATATAATTTAGTACGAAGAAGTTAATTTAGTGCCTAAGGCATTTATGTGAAGAAACATTATTATAAATCCTGCAAGAAAAAACTTCATCTTAATTATACAGGAACACACTTCCCACCATCGCAAACAATTTATTTTCAAGTTAGTGTAGAAGTTGTGAACTCAGGCTATTCACCAGGACTTTTATTTTTGTGTTACCCATAAACGAAAAGTGTAGGGAAACATTGCACACAATTTCAATGATTCGAAGGAAAATATTCGTGATGTGATTATTTTCAATGCAGGAAAATAAACTTCACTCAGTTTCCCTAATTATTTTCATAGGATTAATATATATATTTAGTTGCAGAGAGTGAACACTTCGCTCTTCTAATGTAATGGTGAGCATCATTAGATTATTTGTATCAAGTAATTAAAGTAAGTAATGCGGTATAGCAAGCTATCAAAATAGTATGGTTCGAGCGTGCTGAGGTTTTCCGACGGCAGAACAATGCCGGACCAGCCTGACTGGTGGACGCTGTTATGTTTCACGTGCTTTATTCTGGAATAAATTCACTCACAGATATTGAATTAGAACTAAGTTTTTTCAGCATACGAGTAGCTGTAAACCTGTAAACACATACAGACAGTGGACCATCTTTTCTGTGTAATGAGGGTATATGTGCAGTTTTATAATATTGTCTCTCAATATTTCTTGTTAGCATCAAGATGCGTTATATTTTGTATAATAGTTGAGTACGAACACACCATCAGTGTACTTTACCACTTTTTTATCACAAAAATTAAACAGCCAAGTATTTGATCCGTTGTCATGTTCAGAAGGCAGGAAACATTTGGAACGAACTGTAAAATTAGTGAAGCCCGGAAGGATTGTTTTTGCTTTATTTTCTTTAATAATAGAGTTAAAATAATGCGAATAAATACATAATACATTTTAATTCACAGGTACAACCATGCATTTTTGTGTTTACATTGTGTGAATGTGTTAGGGGTTTACATACTCCTATTAGGTTTCATAATTATCCAAATAAAATGTTTATACAAATCCAGACACATAATAGGTATTCGTGACAAAAGTCAACATGACACAGATCCTTGACTTAAGACAACATGAACTCGACCACGTTCGTATTGGGTATGTTATAAAACTGCGAGTTACAACTATATTTGTAAACTAGGGCTTCCTAATGGAAAAATTGTCAAAGAGAGAAATGCACTTATTTGCATCACAGGTCTTCCAGTTGGTAGTAGATACTAGATCGATGGATTTATTCAGCAATGTTATGCATACAGATGCATTACAATATAAGAATTTGCTCTTAAATGCAATGCACGGGTCTTCTGACCGTACGTGCTTTACAAAACAAGTTGTACTTTGTAGGTTTCACCCCCTTCACCTATGATTAGATCCAACCACTCTCCAAAAGAACACACGGATGACTATGAAAATGGTACAAACGAAACACATTATAATATCATATATCCTAATAGTGTATACACTCACACGTCCTACAATACAGTTTTTTTGTTGAGCTGAGAAGAGGAAAATGTATTTACACCATTGAACAGCTGCAGACAAATCATTTATAATTTTATATTTTTTCGTTAGTCTGAGTGTGTGATTTTATTATGTGGTAGTGACCTGTGTTCGTGTAAAATTTTAATTAGATCTTATTTTCGTGTTACATGTGTGCTAAAAGTACTAGGTTTGCCACATATCTCAAATGTTGAGGGGTTTCCCGAAATTTATAGAGTTTATGTTGCCATATCCGGATTCCTGATTTAAGATATTAATTTCCCGGTTTGCTCTTCATGTTGGAAAAACTTGGTATAAGTTAAAATTGCAACAGTTTTAATTTGCTTATTATAAAACAATATTATTCTTTCAATGCGTCTGGAACGAGTAATCGTTCGATCATGAACGGGCACTACAAGGTCACTCTAAACAGGTTTATTACTCCTAAACAAGTACAGTATACTTCAGTTAAAAATTGTTGATAAAATCCACTACTAGTTGAAATAAAGGTGCCTAAAACAAGTGCACTATAGTACAGAAGTGGGTAGAGGATTTCGGAAGACAGTATATCTGTTTAAGTGGCGACATAATTATGCGTAATTTATGTGCGACTTGCATAATCCCTTCTACAGCAGTATTTTAATTAAAAAAAAATAATCGATTTGAAATTGATAGAAAGAAGTGAGTCTGACGACCCACTTTCAATTAGTAATTTAGTACCAGCGAACGAGTTTACCAGAGATCTGTATGAGATGATGGCTCATATCAACATTTCTTTCAACAAAGTTGAGGACAACCACTTAAAAAATTTTCTTGGAAAGTACACTTGTACACAAGAGCAGTACCTGTGTTGCAGTAGTACCAGTATTTTAAGTTAAATTTTACAGCAAAATTGTTGTAATATAGGTTTCAACATTTCCTTCAAAACAATACCTGTGTTATAGATGTACTGGTGTTTTAAGTTAAAATTTTACAGCAAAATTATGAGAATATGGGTTAAACGTTGCATTAATAGCCGTACCTATGAAACAGTAACATTTTAAGTTAAATTTTACAATGAGAATTTTTGTAATATAGGCTTAACATATTAAGAGTAGTGCTTTTGATACAGTAACATTTTATGTTAAAATGTTATATCAAAGACTATTGTAGTATAGTTTTAAACATTTCATTAAGGGTAGTGTCTGTGAAATAATTACAATTTAAGTTAAAAGTTTATGACCTAATCTTGAAATCAATTTTTATGTATGTGTTTATTGTCCTTGATGCGGGAGTAGTCTGTTTATATCGTACAGCACTACACACCATTACTCTTCGCCAAGTCATTTTACTCATTGAAGAAACTCCAAAGTCATTTAATTTTAAAAAGTAGTGGCTAAGATTTAGGTCTCTATTTATAAATTAGTCATCGATTAGTAAAGTCGACTTAATGACGCCTAGCTGAGTGTGTAGAGCGATGAGCGAGGTATTATACAGAATGATTCACGAGGATTTACCGTCCTTTACGAAGCTTATTTCTGAAGTCATTTTGAGCAAAAAATGTCATATAAACATAGTTCCTATTCTCAATATTTTCATAGTTACACTCATTTAAAGTTGTTTGTAAAATACGTTTTTTCTTTAGTTTGAAAGTAAAAGAATAATACAAATACAAAATGAACCATTCAGCAGTATCATTTCTTTAATTGGCAAGTATTATGAAGGTAAAAATGTGCTGTGAACTCCTTAGTTGCTTCGTACAGACATATTTTTCTATTTTAACTAGAAAATTACATTATTCTTACGCACTTATCACAACAATTTTTACAAATCACACCACTTCCACCGACGTAATTATTTGCAATTCAATTTTGCATCGTAATACAGTTTTGGAGAGTGTACAACACATTTTAAAAAATGTCGCCGTCCGCTTGAATACACTTGGACGCACGCTTGTGAACGGCACTCGTCGCGCTACGTAACTGCATACGGCTATCTTTGATTTCCGTAGCGCTCGCGCTGGCTGCTGACTGCACGCTGACCAAGATCACGCGTTCACAGCAATTCGTTCCAATAACGAAACGTAAGTCTGTAAATATTGAGAATAGTACCCATGTTTATATGACATTTTTTGCTCAGAATGTCTTCGGAAATAAGCTCCGTAAAGGACGTGAATCCTCTTGAACCACCCTGTATAAATGTAGGGTCGTCATGACTCTGCACATAAATCCATCAGGTCAATCATGACCAGGCTTCGAGACTTGGTACCCGATACAATAAGTTTACTGTGCATGTACTATAGGTTGTTGACTCGCTGCAGGTAGCGAAAGGTAGAGATGTGTTCAGGTAACAACGTTGCTATTTAGAATAGAGTACGGTAGTATGGGGAAACACACACATATGGACATTCTGAAAGTAAATATACATTATGCAATGGCAATGTCAAAAGAATGTGAAAAGTATTTATTCTCCTTCTTCTATAAGCATTTATGTTTAATTATACACAGTGTTAATGGTGGAAATAAACATGTAGCAATTTTAATTTCTACATTTATCCTATTGGTCGCCGTTAGGAAGTGCAGTTACAGTACCGAATTGCAATGTATTACAAGATACATTTTCAGTGTCTCAAACGTAATCTTTTTCGGTTATCTGCCAAACACATTTTGTACTGTGAAAAGCTGCGCTCTACGTCGCATGACGTGATGGGAGCAAAATGAAAAAAAAAAAAAACCTAACATCATTGCAGTCTCTAAGAGACAGTCTTTTATTCTCGGGTGACTATGTCCACTAATTTGCTGTTTATATTACACGATGTCCACATCAGTTATTTTTACATAAAATTGATTTCCACTTCTGTTTTACATGTTCCGTAACCGGTGTACTTGGTGTCTCATTAATTCTCTGTGTCATGTCCTCAATTAATTTGAGGGCTTCCGGCATCTCTTGCTCTGAATTTTCTAACCGTGTAATAGTTTCAGACACAGTTTGAAAATAGATTTGTATGAAAACCAAATTATTCGTCAGAACTTTCAAATCCGAGCGTTTTTCTTTGCGTATTTGTTGTCATTCATTCTACAGTATCCCCACCCACTGAACGCTTTACCACTATACTCAGTACGCCGTTATGCGGATTTCCCACTGAACTGCTCTATCGGGTCCGAAGTCTCAAAGCCTGATCATGACAAAATTCCACGTCTCTTTTTTTTACGTATGTACGTTGAAATTCCCTGAACAGAAGTAAATTGCCAAAGAAAAAACAATAAATCAGGTAGCCACCTCTTCGTGTTTCACACGCGTGGCTGTTGATGCTGACGCTGGTTTCGGGACGCCCTGTGGCGGTAATATCATTCCTACTGCATCAGCTAGTAGCAGTGTATTAACATTGCGATATTGCATAAATTACCCGAGCATGAAACAGTGAGCGGTACAGTCCCGCGGATAGAAATGTGTTTGTGTTGCAAAAGAGCGTTAAATTGTGTACTGTGTAGTCGGCTCGGGGCCACGTGATCACGTGATGAACATCTCGTGACGCGTCGCACGTCGGTGTAACAGTATATTCTCTCAGGCAGTGAAATATTTCTGGCCTTTTATCTGCCGAAATTACCCATTTGAATTTACAATTCTTCATCTGAATGACTGAATCAGTGAATTTGTTTTTACATTTGTGGTTAAAAATCAATTACTGAATCAGTATGTGCGGGATAAATACATAAATGTGAACATAATTAATTCGATGAATTATTCTTAATTAAGGAATTGTATAATACAATAAAAATTATTTATAGACTATTAATATATTAATGAATGTTTATTTTATTTCAATTGGTTATTTGACGACGCTGTATCAACTGCTATGGTTATCTAGCGTCTGATTGAGATGAAGGTGATAATGCCAACGAAATGATTCCAGGTTCCAGCGCAGAAAATTATTCAGCATTTGCTCTTAATAGGTTGAGGGAAAGCCCCGAACAAAACCTCAACCAGATAACATGTCCCAACGAGGATTTGAGCCCGGCCCCGCTCGTTTCACAGTCAGACGTGCTAACCTTTACTCCACAGCGCACGCATGTAATGGATGCAATTATTCGTAGAACGCATTCACTAATAGACGAATTAATAGAAATATAGCTAAGGCTACTGGCGTACGAGTAAATAAATGTATGAAAAGAAAAAAAATACAGTGAAGAGGTTGCTACGCGACCCATTGCAACGATCCATTAAGAAAGATGGCAATATTACATAAATCCGTAAGCTCGAGGCAATATGGCTAAAATGATCTGGACTAACCTACACGATTTGTTAGTAAAATTTCACAATTATTTTCAGAGTTGTGAATTTATTTAGTGAATCCTGAAAATTACTCGAAAATTTTCGTTCTGAAGACGAATTTTAAAGTGTTGCATTTGTTCGGATCAAATTTCTGCATATTTAAAGGGGAAAAATAAAATGATTTCAATCATTTACTATCATAGTGCACTGCTTTCTTCAACTGACTGATTATATTGGGAATTAAATCAATGACTTTCCCAAAACAAGCTAAGAAATGTTCCACGTAAAACAACTTTTATTTCGGGAAGGAAACAAAAACTAACAAAATTGTATTAAACCTTTTTTGTTTGAAATTCCTCAAAGAATAGCCCTCTGAAATTGACATTATTTACGGTTCAGCCAGTATACAGGGTGATTCACGAGTAGTTACCGCCACTTACGTACCTTATTTATGAAGACAATCTGAGCAAAAATCTGTCATATAAACATGCCTCCTATTCTCTATATTTTCAGAATTACAGTAATTTGTAGTTATTAAAAATATACGGTGTATATATATATATATTTTTTTTTAAAGGTAAAAGAATGTTACAAATAGAGAATGAACTAATCCGAAAGAGGCCTAGGCTATACCTTCTATAATTGGATAGTATTCTGAAGCTAAAAATGTGCTGCTTTGTACAGAATTTTTTTTTTCCTTCAATTTTTAACTAAATTATATTATTCTTACACACTTATAGCAACAATTATTACAGATCACAGGACTTAAAGCAACTTGATTCTTTACAGTTCAGTTTAGCATCCTAATGTACAGTGTTAAAGACTTTACAAGAATGACGTGATTTGCAACAATTGTTCGGATAAATGCGTAAGAAAAATGTAATTGTTTGGTAAAAATGAATATAAAAAATCTATACAAAGCAACTATGGATTTAACAACACATTTTTAGCTTCAGAATACTAGAAAATTTAATAGAATTATATTACTAAATAGTTCAGTATTGTTTTACTACTAAAGGTAAAGGAAAAAAAGTATTTTTCAACAAAGTCAAATCAGTGTAATTCTTAAAGTATTTAGAATAGGATCCATGTTTATATGACTTTTTTGCTCAAAATTCCTACGGAAAAATGCTCCGTAAGTGTCGATAAATTTTAGTGAATCACCCTCTATATATCCGCATTTATATAGCCTACATACACGTCAGCATCGGTAACCCGTACTGACCTGGAAACTTCATCTCAGCCAATTTTTAATATTATAGATTATAGACGTAATTACTCTAAGGGTTGTTGGAGAGTGTTGATGGAATCATAGGGGAAACGGGAATACCCCGAGAAGATCTCAATGCAATTTTTTATATTTATCCACCACAAATTTCACCAGACCGTTATTACTTTTGTCACAAAATCGACACGAATTAATGTTAGAAATGTAATTTGTGTAGTCAGTAATAGTATATGCGTAAATTAGATTGATATTGCTGCTGAGGAATTTTTAATGACGACTATTTTCTCGCGGCAGGGAGGATCTTGGAATCTGTCACAGTTCAAAATGCAAGTTTTGTATTATGAATTTGAATCTTGAGAACTTCAAGGCTACAACTTGCTGAATTTTGAAACTCGTATATTTGAGACATCGAAATTTTTTAGACGACTTGCGTGTCAGATATGTGTGTTTCTTCACTCTTTTACTTACTTTTTACTTTTACTTTTATAGGCGTTTCCACTTTCAGCGGTTGTCTTTTATTTCCCTTTTCCATTGTTGTCGGTCATCCCAAGATCCATTTTCCAACCCTCTAGCTTCCATGGCCTCAGCAACTCCTCCTCTCCATGTAAGTCGAGGTCGTCCTTTTCTTCTCCTCCCTGGGGGTGACAAATTCAAAGCTCTTTATAGGCCATCGCTCCTCGGCCATCCTCTGAACATGACCAAACCATTGAAGTCTTCGACATTCCAAATGGTAGATAAACAATCTTCTTGTATGTTTCACTTTTCCATAATCGTGTCATTTCTGACCCTCTGGAGACGAGATATGCATAGACTCCTTTTTAGTCCATTCATTTCCACACATCTAACACTGTCTTTTTATGACTGGTAGATGAGAATTACAGTTCACTGAATTTGTGATGAAATTTCTTACTTTAAACATTCAGCATCCATTTAAATGTAGATATTATTCTGAACAAATTACTCCAAACTTTGAGTTGATTTTATAAATGTGCACCAAGCGTCGTGCTCGGGGATCCAGGTGATGCATTGGATCGCGGACAGGCTGGTCTGACGCACAATTTATCGCGAGCAACATTTTATCGCCCGTCAGATCTGATAAGGTTGAAGTGGACGTGAATGCAGGCGCTGTTGTGTACGCTTTGTCCTTCCTTTTCCATATTTTACCCTGAGTTCGTATGACAGTTCCGACTTGACACTTCTTTTACCTACTCTTTGATGCCTCGACCAGACCATTATTCTTCTCCAGTCAATTGACTTGTTTTGTCACGAAACGAAATAATTCAAAGCTTGAATTAGCATCTAGACTGGATTCAACTATTTTCCTGACGTGGTTTCCGTTACGGCTATTACAAAAACAAATTACCATTAATTATTTATTTTTGTGGTCTCTGTTTCTTCGCTCAACAAAGCTACGATATAAATTGTGGTAATTATGATAGTAGTTATGGTGTTAGTAAGTGTTGTAGTGTCCACCGTTTTGGCTGAGGGGTTAGCGAGTCTAACTCCGAACCTAGCGGTCTCGGATACGATTCCCGGTTAGGACGAATTGCCTGGGTGAGGTTTTTTTCGGGGTTTTTCCCTCACTCCTGTCGATGAATATCGGGTAACTTTATCAGGTGATTGGAACCCCACTCATCTTCGCCACTTCCTTTCCGCTCCCATAATCCTTTCCTTATCATCCCGTTTCTGGTTTTTCAGATCACTCTACCGGCGGCCTCCCGAAGCTGCTGACTCTCTCGACCGGCCTCCGTGGAATGTAGTTCAGCGATGTTGGATGGCTTCTGCAATGGTACCCGAGGCGGACCTACTCGGGGGAGGAGTTTCGCCTCGGACCGACGGGGGGGCCTTGGTGTAATTTGCCGAAGCAGGAATAATAATAATAATAATAATAATAATAATAATAATAATAATGATTTATTTAACCTGGCAGAGTTAAGGCCATACGGCCTTCTCTAACACTCAACCAGGAGTAAAAACTGCGTTATAGAAACACTAAAAATTTACAAAGTACACACAAAACTGAATAAGATGATAATAATAAAATGTAAACAACAAGTAAGAAGAAATCAGACATAATATATAACATACAGAAAGAAAGAAAAAAGCATAATAAAATGTGAACAGCAGGTCAAAAATAAATGAGGCCTACAAAGTATATAAAAAAATAAGAAAATTATTGATGATAATAATAATAATAATAATAATAATAAATAAGAATAGTAATGATAATAATGATGATAATAATATTAATAATAATAATAATAAATAAAATAATAATAACAGGCCTAATAGTAATAATAATACTAATAGTAATAATACAATAGTGCAGTACAAAGCATACAATGAATACAATATTTTTAAGTATACACAGTAAGGTAAATTATGTTTATATATAGCTCAACTTATCACATTAGAGATATACCATTATCGGAAAATATGAAAACAAAAATATAAAATAAGTTAAATATCACTAGAACATAAAAAAAAAGTGAATACGTGGAAACATGCAATACAACACTTGTCATAATAGAAAGTTAGTTTGCCAACTCGTCATAAGATAATTTTCTAACTTGGATTTGAAAGATTTCAATGTTCGGCAGCCCTTGCCTTCAGGCGGCAGAGAGTTCCAGTGACGAGAGGTAGCAACAGTGAAAGATGAGGAATACAGAGATGATGTGTGAAGTGGAATTTCTAGCGTGTTATCGCGTTGTGATCGAGTATTAATATTATGATAGCGAGAGAGAATATGAAAACGAGCGAATAAATAAGAGGGGGATGAAGTGTGCATAATTCGATATAGGAGAGAAAGTGAGTGCAGATTTCTCCTCTCATGTAACCTAAGCCATGATAACTTCTCGAAAGAAGGTGAGATATGATCATAGTATCGAACATTACAAATGAAGCGGACGCACGCGTTATGAACACGCTGTAGTTTCTGGGCGGAATCAATCATGAGATCACTGAACAAAACGTCGCAATAATCGAAGTGAGGTAGAATGAGTGTCTGTACCAGCGTCTGTTTTAATTTAGATGGATAATGATACAATCTTTTTAGTGAATGGAGAATAGAGAATGCCTTCTTACATGTATATTTAATATGCGTATCCCAACTAAGATTAGATTCGAAATGCACTCCGAGATTTTTTACGGTAAAGCTAAACGGGATGATTGTTTTATCCAGTTTCACAGGTGGAATATTCAGGTCGTTGACTTCAGGAATTAATCTACGGTTCGCGAACAGAATAGCCTGTGATTTACATGCGTTTAGGTTAAGCCCAAATTGTTGAGACCAGGAAGAGATGGAATCAAGATCTTCATTAAGACTATTAATGCTATCATTTAGTGCATCAGGACGCGATGAAATATACAATTGAACGTCGTCTGCATATATTTGATATCTACAGTGCTTAAATGATTTAGAAATTCCATTTATATAAATAGAGAAGAGCAAGGGGCCTAATACTGATCCCTGAGGAACTCCTGTATTTACAGTACGCCAGGATGAGAAACGATTATTAGATATGACACGCTGCTGGCGGCCAGTAAGGTAGGAGTACATCCAGGTGATAGCACTATCAGAAAGGTGTAGCGTTTGTAGTTTAGTCAATAGTAGATCGAAGTCAACAGAATCAAAGGCTTTGCTATAGTCCAATAAAACTAGTACAGTAGCCTGTCGTTTATCCATGGCTGCGCGTATGTCCTCAGTAACATTCAACAAAGCGGTAGAAGTGCTATGGCCATTTCTGAATCCTGATTGTAAAGGGTCTAAAAGATTAAATTCTATTAGGTAGTCTGACAACTGCTTATGAATGATGCGTTCCAGGGCTTTGGATAAAACGGGAAGAATGGAGATTGGCCTATAGTCTTTTGCAGAAGTTGGTGAATTTACTTTAGGAAGTGGGCGTACCAAAGCTGTTTTCCAGAGTTGCGGATAAACAGACGTGATAACTGAAGAATTGAAAATATGGGTTATTACAGGAAGCACGATATCAACTAACTTATTGATAAAGACTATGCTTATGTTGTCAGAGCCTTGTGCTTTAGATTTAATGCTTTTAAGAGCCCTTCTTACTTCAGAATCAGTAATGTCCGAGAAGAAAAATTTTTCGCGAGAAGGAGGAGGATTAGCTAGGAGAGTATTAATTGTATTTAGTTTTGACTGCTTTTCAGGTCGTATAGTGGGAGGTGAGGTAAAGTATTCATTGAGTTTATCAAGTGGTATGTTTATAACTTCAGCTTCTGATGCTTTCTTCCCTACTCCCATATCACGTAAGTTATTCCAAAGACACCGCGGGGGAATGGACGGGTCGACAAGACTCAGGGCGTGACGGCGTTTAGCATTCCTAATGCTTTGTGTGGTTTTGTTTCTAAGTTTTTTGTAGTTGTTAAAGTTTTCGGCAGATTTGTTGTTTCTATACTTCCGGAAATCAGCGTCACGTGACGTCATAAGATTACGAATACTGTCATTCAACCATGGGGCGGGTCGGTGGGTGACTCGTCTCTTCTTTAAAGGTGCATGTTTGTCGAATAATTGTATTATCATGTCATTAAAGGTGACAACTTTTTCGTCAACTGTGATTAAATTAAAAATAGTATGCCATGGCATTTGTAAGGCGTCAGAAGTTAGTTGGTCGTTGTCAATGCCTTTTAGATCTCTGTAAGTAATTACCTTAGCTGCATTTTTTGGGCACTGAAGAGAGTACTCGGCAAAAATAAGATCATGACCAGATATTCCCGGAACTGGTAACTGTCCTGAAGTTAGAATTCTATCAGAATTATTCGTAATGATTAGGTCAATTAAAGTATCGGAAGTAGGTGTGTGGTGGGTAGGATCGAGTGGAAGAATTGTTAGATTGAAAGTTTCGAACAAATTACGGAGTTGATTAGTCCCATTTGATCTGACTGCCAGAAGATTTAAATTGAAATCCCCCATAACCAAGACATGTTCATATTGCGGTAAAAGATCGGCTAACGGGCTTTCTAAATCGGATAGATGTCCAGCTTTGGGAGGCTTATAAATAACTGCTAAGAGACATTTATGAAGACTTGCTTGTATTTCTACGAACAAATATTCGGGTCGTAATGCATCGCCTTGTAATTTTAGAATAATTTTAGGGTGCAGATCATTCCTAATATATGCACAAACTCCACCCCCTCGTTTGTATAGTCTGTAATTTCTACATAACGTATAGCCGTTTAAGTGAACGAGTGAGGAAGACAATGAGGGTTTTAGCCACGTCTCGCTAACAAGAATACATTGGACATCTATATTAGTGAAAATAGAAGAGAATTCCTGGAAATGAGGAATAATGCTTTGACAATTTAAATGTGCTATTTTCAAAGATTTGGGGTCAGGTGAGAAAGACTGCTTTAACAGCTGAGAGGTAGACAATAGAGGGGTTGGGGAGGTTGACAGACAAGTGGAGAGAGTTGTGGGAACAGGTTGTCGACAGTGAGGAGGGTCGGGGAGGCTAGACGCGCCATCAGCCTGACGGCATGCCACAGAAAGCGGGACGATATAGGCAATAGTGCCAACCTAACTAAAAATAGACTAAATTTACTGAGGTAATGTAATGCAACTAAATATAGTATTACTACAATAATTAAATAATTAGTATTAAATTATTAAACTATTACTTTCTTAATATAACAAACAACTAATGAGGAGTTGCCTTGACTTACTAATTATGTATCTGAGCCATACGGGTGATCCTTCTTTTCGTGTCGCCGCTTTTTACAATGATGACGCCGTCTTGAGTCCACACGTTGGTTTGTTCAAATTTAGTAATCGCTTCGCGTAAGATGTTGTGGCGAGGAATGGTATATGGGGCTGTAGGGACCGGTCGATAAGGGAGTCATGTGGTTAGGGCGGTGCGCGTAGGGAATCTGTGGCATGCAACTCATTCCATATCGAGGGTTAGCGCAATAGATATTAATAGGTCGCAGTGCTGGGCCATCCGTGCCCCCTCAGTTAAATTCCATTCCATTCCAAGTATTGTTTTATTTTATTTATTTTATTGGGTTATTTTACGACGCTGTATCAACATCAAAGTGTTGTAGTTGTGATAAATATACAGAGTCCTCCAAACAAATGTATACACTCTTTGTCAGACTGTATCGGAATATTGATGTTGTCAGTGGATTGGAATTACGAGTATGTTGTAGTGTGGTCTTTCGCTCAACAGACATCGGTACTTTCATCACGATAGTGAGAAAACAAAATGCCTGGAGCACGTTTGACGTTTGGGGAGCGAAAATGCATTCTGAAGTGTTATATAAGGTTTGATAAAGCCGTTGAAGTGCAGCGTCAGTGGAGGCGGGAGTACGAAAGGGAACCCTCAACCCGCCTAACAATTAAACGCATTATTTACAAGTTTGAGGTGCATTCACAAAGAAAGATCGGGAAGACCGCGTAAAGGTAGAAGTCCTGCTTCGTCGGCTCTCGTGTTGGAAAGTTTGTTACTTCTCCACAGGAGTCTGCTACGCAATGTGCACGTGAAGTGGGGATTAGCAGTACAAGTGTACGACGAATTCTGAAAGCTGCTGAGTGGAAAGCATACACCCCACGATTACTGCACGCCAGCAATTTTGCGAATGGTATCAGCGGATGGTAACAGAAGACGAAGAATTTGTGACGAAGATGTGTGGTCTGATGAGGCCCACTTTAAAATTAATGGAATAGTGAATTGGCATAACTGCGTCTACTGGGCGCTGGAAAATCCGCATGTTCATGTGTATAAGGCTGTCAATTTTTTTATTGGGTTATTTTACGACGCTTTATCAACATCTAGGTTATTTAGCGTCTGAATGATATGAAGGTGAAAATGCCGGTGAAATGAGTCCGGGGTCCAGCACCGAAAGTTACCCAGCATTTGCTCGTATTGGGTTGAGGGAAAACCCAGGAAAAAAACTCAACCAGGTAACTTGCCCCGACCGGGATTCGAACCCGCAGCCAGACGCGCTGACCGTTACTCCACAGGTGTGCACAAGGCTGTCAATCTACCAGGGGTTCATATGTGGTGTGGACTATCATCTAGGGGCTTAGTAGGGCCCTTTTGATTTGATGGTACTGTCACTGAACAAGTGTACCTCGAAATGTTACGCACATCAATTTTACCAGGTGTACGTGCGATTTATGGAACTGATGAGGTCTTCTACCAATAGGACGGGGCGCCACCACACTATGACCTTGTCTACGAACTCTCCTGGATGACAATCTGCAGGGACATTGGATTGGACGAAGAGGTCCCATTGACTTTCCCCCGCGGTCGCCAGATCTGACCCCAATGGATTTTTAATTGTGGGAAATTGTAAAAGATCAAGTCTAACTACTTAAGCCGCGCACGCTGGAGGACCTTCGCCAGGAGATTACAGCGGCATGTGCAGCGATCTCCATTGAAACATTGACCGACGTAGCTGCGGCGACTGCTCTTCGTTGCGTTATGTCTCTGGCCGCCAACGGCAAACATTTTGAACAACTGAAATAACCATGTGCTTAACTGAAGACGGTACTACATGTGTAATCAGTATTTAAATGTAAAACAAACATATAATAAATAGTTTCCGTTCCTTAAAGAGTTTATACATTTTTTTTGGCGGACTTTCTAGTTTACTAATTTACTACAACAGAAATCAAATTAGACATAAATCTAATCGACATGAATATCATACTCGAAAACAAAACTCTACTTTCCCATTAATTGAGCCTAAATATCATACAAGTGCAGCACTTAAATATGGCGCTAGGTTCGGCCCAATGTGTTATAATAAAATAAAAAAAAATATTTTAAAATTGAATCCTTTTAAGGGGAGAGGATGGTATTTTTTTTGGCGAAAAATGAGTAAATTAAAAAAATTCTTTAAAATACTCTTGTGATATGTCTGGAATGCATATCATAACATTTTGTGGATATTTGTGCCCTTATCGGATGTTGAGTCGCCATTTTTAACTTCCTGCGTTATGGATTTTTAAATCACTCGCCCACTTTTATTGTTTCCGGTAAATTCAATTTTCAATTTTTTTTCTTTAAAATATTCTTTGATATGTGTGGAATGCATTGCATAACATTTTGTTGGTATTTGTGCCCTTATCGGACGTTGAGACGTCATTTTTAAACTTCCTGCGCTATGGATTTTTAAATCGCATGCCTGCTTGTATCGGTTCCAGTAACTTAATTTTTTTTGCTACATTGCCAGACAAATATTGATATACTTTCTGAACTATTAAAGATACATGCATGACATTTAGAACACATATCCTTTAGACTATTAGGAAACTTTTCTCTGTAACAGAATTTTATTAATTTTCATTTAAAAAATACGTCCGTTTGTTTGCAAGAAAGAAATACTGAAAATAGTTATTAAATTTTAATTGTTTATTTTACAAACGTACTAATATCAAAATATCAAAATTCTGTTACAGATAGTTTGTAGAACATGCTTTTGTTAATACATTGCAAAACATTTTTTGAATCTATCTTTAAAAACGGTTTAGATATATAGGTTTTAATACAATGCTGCACTGGGTAAATTTTTTTAAATTTGGGCCCCCAAATAATTTTTTTTTTCAAAATATTTTTATTTGGTTGAGTTGCAACAGCAATGAGTTCTCCACATAAAAAAATAATATTTTACACCAAATAGGAAAAAAAGTAAAAAAAAAATACCATCCTTTCCCCTTAAAAATAGATTCATAAAATTATTCATGATATAATATTAACAAATATGTGTATTTTTTTATCTTTCTATTTCTGTCCAATATATTCATGATTTTATTGAATGTGACTAGCTTCTGTCTGATTATAGATTTATATTAAATGTGTTTTTTTTTCTTTTTTTCTGTTGCGTGTTAGTTGCCGGTCTGAATTAAGTTAGTGTGTTTAATAAACTGCCTTTGTAAATGTTATGTTATATTATGACCACACCGTACACGAGCCTGGCTCTTACGGTAGTGGCTAGAAACTTCTTTAGTTGTATACTTTTGAACTGTACTCACTTTGCTTACTAGTGATATAAAAATGATAGCTTTGTTAATTAAAACGGACATAATTTTTCAGCATTTTATGTTTGGTTTCTAAAAGATTCCTACACTTTATTCGACATTATTATAATCTGGATGCTGTCTTATGTTGTAATTGTGGTTGGTACAGTAGTGGCAAAAAAAACCGGACCGACCTTGTAGCTGATTTCAGAGCCTTGTTCACTCCAGAGAACGATAGACTGGTAACTAAGACTTTCGTGGTTCGAATCTTGCCTGGGAAGGAAACTTTTTTTTGTTCCTTATTCAAATTTATTCCCAATACTTTTCGATTGCTGGTAAAATTCATGTTCTGGTAATAATAATTTAATTAAGCAGTAAAATATCGCTGCAATCGAAAAGTATTGGGAATAAATTTGAATAAGGAACAAAAAGTTTCCTTCCCTGGCAGCATTCGAACCACGAAAGTCTTAGTTACCAGTCTATCGTGTCTCTGGAGTGAACAAGGCTCTGAAATCAGGTACAAGGGTCGGTCCGGTTTTTTTTTTGCCACTACTGTACAAATGTCTGTTGTTACAGAAAGAAGTGTTAGTGTAATGAAGACTTGACATAAAGGCTGTAATGACCAAAAGAATAACCCTATTAAACAGGTTTTTCTAGTGCAGCTAGTACCTAATGTAATATCATACATTTTGCAAATCTTTGGGAGGCGCTAGGTTGTAAATAAAATTACAGTGAGACTTACCCACTTTTCTAGCGAATTGAGCCAGAAACATAGACTCTATTTTGGGACAACTAATTTTCAAAGATATTGGAGCTTACAGCCTATTTTATGTCCAGTCTTCAAATGCATAATATGTGACGAAAAATGAGGATTTCCGTGTTTTTGTTTCGTTGGTAGAGGTGGGGTTGACAAGCTTACTTCCAAAACAGCCACAGAAAACAATTTTAAGTTTGAAGATAATAATTAGTAAATAGAAGTAACGGTATTGCCTCGGTTTAGTTGCGATATTATAGTCAAGTTGACATATGACATTCATTGTACTTAGTAGATATGAAAAACGATCGAGAAAGCGAGACTAACAGCGCCCGCAAAGCCAAAAACCTGCACGACAATGTTGTATACTTCGCGTCATTGACGTAAAGACTGCTTGTGAGTGTTTCGAGACGTCGAGTCGAGATAGATCACTCTCGAAGTCTCGAACGTCAAGCAGCCTTGACTCGCCACAGTTGTTTATACCTGACTGAACTTTTATCTACTTTGGCAGCTGTTATATATGTATAAGCTATCAAGTAGCCTATTTGAGACACCGTCTCTACCTTTCAGTGTATAATAATCCGTTCCCCAGCCTTTATTTAATTACTAGGCCCTTATTAATAGACTAGGAATTTTCCTTTCATATGTTTGAGATCAAGTGTGCAATCTCAAGTAAGAAGATATGAACGTTATGTTTTATGTTTCTTGGAAATGCAAATTTATTTGAGAATTTTTTTTTCTATTTATATAACTATAGGTAATATATAATAGAACCAGAACATTTTGATAACTAAGGTACTATTCTGTTTTGTATGTTTGTATCATTTAAACATATATAATGCTATTTATTTATTGATGTATGTTATTAAAAGTTACGAAATCTTTCCACGCCGACCAAATACTATTTCGAGAATGATGAGCGAGACTCGAACCGCACGAGAATGAAGAGACGAGACTGGAAAGACAAATGCAGCGAACACAGCGAGCGAGAGCGTCAGATAATTTTGTTCATCTCTAGTTCTTGGGCAACTAATATTAAATTCAACTTTGTTGCCTATTTAAAAAGATAGTCATATGTAATTTCTTTTGACCCTTAAAAAGTTTTCGTTGTGCCTGGTCAAGTTTTAAAAGCTTCATTTGCATTGCCTATCCGAAATTTGTTGTCCTGTTTCTTAATAGTAAGTTTACCTAGATATAATAAACAAAACTTCGTTTATGAAAGAAGAATTTTAAATACTGTACATCTTACGTAGGAAAATTCCTCCTTCTTGCACGAAAATGTATGTCAGTTTTAAAAATTAAGCGAAATGCTGTATCTTTGTCTTAGTTTGTTAATAATGATAAATACAATAACTGTTTGAGAGTACAGGATTAATTCTAATGCTTTGCCAACAACAATAATCCTATTCGAGTTTTGTTGTAGAGATTTTAGTTCATACGAAATGCTTGTATCATGTAATTGTAACTAATGTGATTTTTTTACATGAGTAGAATTTTTTAATGTTGGTATGCATACTCATATCGACATTTTTCAGTGGAAATTTGTCCAGCAGGGAAACAATGTCGCTTTCAGGAACATGAATAGAGCTTGCAGCGTTGAAACAATGCTTCTGCAGGTGTGTGTGGGTGGGATTATCGATTGATGGCAGTCAGTGCTGAATTCAGCGTATTAAAATAGCGAAAAGTAAATGAGTGACTGTTTTACGGGTTTTTAAGAAGAGTTCATGTTAGTAAAACTGAACTCGTAACTTTCGGTCAAGTACAAGTGGTTGTAGAGAAGAATAATTTCTATTTGAGTTATGGTAATATACTATGCAATGTTAACAGGAAAACTGGATTAAAATAATAAGATTGTGACCGTCAGCACTATACCAAGTGCAACTTATCTGAAGATGAGCAAAATACAGTTCTTAGGTTGCATGTTCGGTGTAATTGAATTATAAACTTACTTCAAAGACAGCGATAACAAAGTCACTAACAAGGGCAGGGTTTCGGCTCAAACAGGAATTTTTGGTTACAAATTTGTACAGAGGTTTATCTCACAATGGTGATGAAATCCGTAAAAGCATTCATTTGTGTAACTCTCCATTTGGTTAGTATTGGTCAATACACTTCTTTAAAAATGTACATGAGGATTCTCCATAAAATGCATGAAACAGCATGGAGCAGAGCAATAAGCACAACACGCATAAGCAACACCTGAACAATCTTCTGAACCACACTGCATTGGCGAAAAATCAATTGCTACCTGAATTATATTTTTGAAGTCCGAGATTTGTCCAGGATTCACGTAACCAGCAGACTGCCAGGAATACTGAAATATAGGGCAGTATACTGGAACAGACAACTGGTTATGAATAACAGAGTGCATTTTCATTATAAACACTCGATTTTCCAAGTTAAGTTCTGGATTCTCAGCAAGAGTCCTTATGCAATCTGTTATCCTCCGAGCATATATTTTGTATTGTCTAAGAAAATAGATATTCAGAGGCTGGAAATATTTAGTTTTTTTAGGCGGAATGATCATACATTCCATGTCTTAGCCTTGGAATGATTCATTTATTAAGGTTGTGTCCTTGTGCGCATTCAATGACTCACACAACAGTGTACATTTTTGATTAGCTGCAATATTTTCAGACAGAACGTTGGAGAAAAATGTTCTTAAATGGGCTTTAGACATTTTACCACTCGCACTAGCTTCTAGTCTAGGCTAGGCTTACGGGTAAGGTGTCCCATCGCCTTAATTTGTGCAGTACTGTCCCCACCCTTCAACTTGTACAGTGCTCTAACAGAAAAACCACACATTAGACGAACGAATGCTTTTGGGAGCTTTACAGAGATGTAAAGATGGGCCTGTATACAAATATTGGATACGAAATTCCTGTTCGAGCCGAAACCCTTCCCTTGTAAGTAGGAGAAAGATTTGTAACCTAAATTCTATAAAACAAAGATGCATAAAGGTAGATCACCTGTAGAATTTATTCTTTGCTCTAAGTTTGATTTCTGATGCTTACGACTGCGGACAATAGAAATGTAGTACTAACTTAGCTGAGCGCCTGAATCTGTAGAATATACAGTGTGAACCATAAGTAATGTCATTAATTTCAGGGGGTTATTCTTTGAGATATTTCAAACAAAAAGTTTAATACAATTGAATCACTAAATATGAAAAGGAATAAGTTCCAGTTTTGGCGAAAATGAGTTAACCCAGATATGCCTACTATCCTATTAAAAGGACAGTTCGGTCAGCGCGTCTGGCTGTGAAACCAGGTGGCCCGGGTTCGAATCTCGGTCGGGGCAAGTTACCTGGTTGAGGTTTTTTCCGGGGTTTTCCCTCAACCCAATATGAGCAAATGCTGGGTAACTTTCGGTGCCGGACTCCGGAGTCATTTCACCGGCATTATCACCTTCATATCATTCAGACGCAAAATAACCTAGATGTTGATACAGCGTCGTAAAATAACCCCAAATAAAGGACAGTTGTCAATGTTTCAAATTACCCTCTCTACAGTTAACTCATTTGATTTTTCACAGGTGTCACTATTACTGGTCTTAATTAGAGGCGTGCTAGGTGTGTTAAGACTGGTAATTAGAGTTCTGGTCATCGTTGAGTTTGAGATGTGGACTTGAGAATTGTTCGTTTATTTCAGCTATGGCATCCAAGACGCAAATCAGATATGAAAGTTAAATATTGTTACAGTTCGAAATTATTTTACAAATTGTTGTAGATCAAATGACTTCTAATAAACATAAATATTACGTGAGACCACAATGCTTTCGAAATATCTATCCATTGCGACATGACAATGACGAAAACTTATGTGTCCTTTTAAAAGGACAGTAGGCATATCCCCATACATTTTGAAATTGTTTCGCTTTTTCAATTTTAGTGGATTTTTCCTGCATAAAATGCTAGCTACGTTTGAAAATTATGCGACGGGCGAAATTTCGTATCACATACAGACTTATCACTCTAATGCAGCCTACAAATGCCACACAGAGTTCGTGTGCACTCAAAATTGGGTTTCTGGCGTCTTGTCAGCCCACTGAGGATATGGATATGAAGGGAAAAGTTGAGACAGTGTCGGGTGTAGTTGCTGTGTAGCTAGTCGGCAGAGCGTTGGTGCGCTAGGCCAAAGGTCCCGGGATTGATCCCATCATCGGAACAATTTTTCCTTTGAAATTATTCAAGTCTGCTTCACAGGGAGATATACCTGAAAGCCAGATTTGCACAGCAAGATCTGTTTACAAGTAGAGGACTGTTGACGTTCTGGAGGGAGATATTGAACGGAGATAAGTTTCTATTGTTTTTCATTTAGAATTTTTGGAAGAGCTCTTATTTTCTATCTAAATTGTCATTGTCATAACAATGTAGATTTTAGAAAATTAACTGAAACCTGGCTTTCGATATTGTAACAGCAACTGCTTCATTATATGTATCGTCACTTCTCTCCCAATATAACCTCCTCCTCGAAACCTCAACACACTTTTCGCCTATTACTTATTTTTACGTATCAATAGCAATACGTTACCATTCAATGACGAAAGTATTCTAGAGTTAAAACGAATTTAGCCACAATGCATCATTCTTCAGAATAATATTAGTAGTAATAATAAAGAACTTATAATAAAATAACAACGTAATAATTTGTTAATAATAATAATATAATAATAATAATAATAATTGTAAATTACAACAATTACATTGTTTCCTTTCATGTAAGCATAGTATACAATTATTCCTCAAAATGTATGCTCATATGCCTACTGTCCTTTTAAAAGGACACCTGTTTCTAGCTCAACCAGTTACAGCTAGAATGTTTCGACACCATACAAATACTTCAGTTATGTAGCTTACTGAATTAAATGAGATTTGAAAAATACACAAAAATTGCAAAAAAAAAATATTTCAGGCATATCTGGGTTAAGATTGTAGTCATACTAATTTCGGTATGCTCTTTCATTCTGCATGAAAAGGGAAAAGGTCCCCCATCTCCTTATTCTAGATTTCAACACTTTAATTTTCGTGTTTACTAAGAAAAGGAGCTTAGTCCAAGAGTTGTTCCCTTCTCATAAGAAATTCAAGTTTGTTGTTCCTGCCGTCTATAGGAGAAGAACACACTTTCAAAAGAGTCCTTTGGACGAACCATCCTCCACCCAAAAAGAAATTAATTTCAATATTTCACAGTATTTCATGTGTGTGTATGAGAGTTCATATAATTACAGATTTGTGACATTTTAGAACATTATTAAGCTCTTCTCGAGGAAAATGTTATTCCCAATTTTCCCACAGAAAAGGCCTATGCAACTCAATGTCCGATAAAGAAACTCAAAATTGAGGACTGTAAGGAAATGTTGAAGTGAGGATGTGAAAGAATTCTGGAATCAGATCTTACAGTGGCCACTACTGATAATAACACTGAAGATTAATAAGGAAATTCAAAATAAATAGTTGGTCAACAGCTTTCAAGTTTCTATGTGCTACTCTCTACTATTGTTCGTAAACTGGCATACAATATAGTTTTTGTTTTGAAAAATAGAAATAACGATACATTTAGTTTAATATTTTTAAAGTATATTTCGTCAGATATGAAAGGGGAACAAATCCCAACACAAAATGTTTTTGGTTTATGTAATAACTGACAGTTTTCAATGTTTCTATTTGCTACGCTGTACTATTGTTCACAAATTGGCAATCATTAAAACTTTTGATTTAAATGATAGAAATAACGATATATTTTCTTTAATATTTTACTATATATTTCGTTGGATATGAAAGGTGAACAAGTCCACACACAAAAATTATTTCTATAGAGAAGAATAAATTGAGAAATATACATTTTTTTTACTTACACATCTTGTGTAGTCAAGATTGGTTCACAGAAATATTTTCGATGCAATTTTTTTTATATTCCTAGTAGTTGATACAGCGTCGTTAAACAACCAACTAAAAATTGTTTATATTTCGTTGTATGCAGAAGTTGTTTGCATTTTTCTCAAAACTAATTGAAGGTGACTTATTCCTTTTTCGTACTTTGTGATTAAATTTTTCTGGTTTCTGCTTCCTTTCCGAGATAAAGATTGTTTTATATAAAATATTTAATAGCGTGTTTTGGGAAAGCCATTAATTAATTTCACAGTATGATCAGTCAGTTTAAGAGAGCAGTATATTATAAAAAGACTTGGAAACATTTACTGAATTGTCAGTATTTAAAGGACAAAACTAAATTTGCACAATTTTAAAATTCCTCTTCAGAACGAAAACGAAAAGTTACACTGAATTTTAAACTGAAGCTCCCCACGAGCTCTCCGGACATAGCCTATTTTATGTGGGAAACTAATATTTTGGGGACAGTATGTATAAAGTAATATAAATTAACAATTTGTATGGAAATCCCGCCCCGGAGCTTCGTGGTTTAAGGCACAATGCTATGACTCGCGTTATGGAATGAGCCTTGGTTGAAGTCCTCATTAAAGATGACATTTTTGCGTGACATTTGGGCCAGTGTATGGGACCCGTCCCAACCAACATCGTAATAGAATTTGTGGAGCTACGTTAGGTAGTGAATTCCAATTCCGCGAACCAGATGTGACGACTGGATGTGAATCATTTTTCTAACCATGAGATTCCCCCGTACCGGTTGGATGATCGTTCGCCTCTACTGGTCGACCTTGGCACTCTAGGCTGTCGCGTCTAGGATTATTATTATTATTATTATTATTATTATTATTATTATTATTATTATTATTATTATTTTATTTCTTTATTTATTCTCACAGGATTAAGGCCATAAGGCCTTCCCTTCCATCCTACCAGATAGCACATATAAATACAAAAGAGAAATACTAACACTGATGAAAATAATACAAATTAAATTGAAGCCCTATAGAGGGTCAACAGGGTCAAAAGAACACTATAGAGCTCTCATCGAGCTAATACAAAAAAAAAAAAAAAAAGGAAGAAAGGAAACCAGAGATAGCAATGATGATAGTGATAACTAATAATAATAATAATAATAATAATAATAATAATAATAATAATAATAATAATAACATTACATATTAATATTGTCAACTTTACAACAGCATAGTTACAATATTTATTAATATGTCATGGGTTAAGCCGAAGTTGCGCAACCTGACAGGTGTTCAACAAGCAATTCCATGAACTATAACATTATTCTTTAATTTAAATTTGAATTTTAATATTGTCCGACAGTCTCTGACATGGTCAGGGAGAGAGTTCCAGAAGCGTGGAATAGATATGCTGAAAGATGATGAGTAGAATTATGTTCTGTGCAGAGAAATAGAGAGAAGGTACATGTTCCGGGTTCGAGGTAGTGAAATGTAAACAAAACGAGGGTATGGAGGTGTGGATGATTTTAAATAGTAATAAGAGGGAGTTGAAGAATCTTCTTCCTTTAAGTGTGATTCCAAGACAACAATTCTAGTGATGGTGTTACATGATCGAATTTTCTAATGTTATAAACGAAACGAACGCAGATATTGTGAACACGCTGTAGTCTATGGGCAATAATAGTATTTAGATTCGTGAATAGAGAATTGCAATAATCGAAGTGGGGCATCACTAAAGTTTGGATCAGGTTCTTTTTAAGGCTGAGAGGTAAAACTTGGTTAAGTGTCTGAGGGAATGAATTTTGGAAAAAGTTCTCTTACGTTATTATTATTATTATTATTATTATTATTATTATTATTATTATTATTAATTGCTATGGAAAGAAGAAAGAGGCAACAAAGGATGAATAAGAAGTGATAAAATATGAATGGACATCGTCATCATCAGAACAAGATATTCAGGTCGTGGTTCCCACACGACGCCTTCAACAACGTATACATCAGAGCTCCATTTAAATCTGACTTGGCGAAGCAGACTTTGATTAATGTAGCTCGTAGTGGCCAGCGTTACTGACGAATGATGCAAGCAGCTTTGTGTAAATATTCTAACCTTTAGCACACCATTGAAAAGGTTCGGTAGTTCACGTGTGTCTCTGAGGCATTCAAAGCAGCCGTCACGAACATTAAGCTGAAGCAACGACCGTCGCGCCTCAAGCGTCGGAAATGTGAAGCACAGAGCAGGACAAAAAATGGCTGGTTATGTACTGGACAGAATTCCCACGGATGACGAAAATGGTTGCCGAGGTATTCATGATTAAAGGTGAAGTGGTACGAGGTAGAATTATGGAGATTCTACTCTTTAATTGTAGCTCAGTCATGTGACAGTTCCCAGAAAAAAATAACACACAGTCGACTCTGGTAGAATCCAGTGAGATTTTAATGGATAAAGCGCAGTAGAGTTGGCTTTTCCGAATACTTAATCTCCACTCCACGTTCGTCATTTTGCCGTCTTATCCTCTTATTTTTATGGGTTCAATCCCGGACTGTAATATGGGGAAAAGTTTCTTCATCGTTCCACCCGCAAATCTGGTGAATTTCCCCCGTGGTAGAACGGTCTTTACATGACATCGACTATTTCCTTAGATCAGCCGTGGCGAAAATGTGACTCGCGAGCACATTGTGGCTCGCAGTGATAGCTATGCATTTCTCTTGCTTCCAAATCCCCAACCCCCACCCTCTCACTCACTGGAGTCAAACTCCGTTCCATTTGTATTTGTCTCTGACCTGCGAGTGGCGCATCGTCGCAATGTCTCTCTCTCAAAACCATGTACCTCTACAAAATCGAAAGTTTCAAGTAGGATGGGAGGACGAATTTTTTGCTGCCAATATGATGAGAGTATTAAATGTATGATTTGTTCACAAGTATTACTAGGAAAACGGTTGTATAACTTAAAACGGCATTATACTACATGTTACTCATGAAATATTATAAGGTCACCTCAGGGTATAGAGACAGTTTCAATGGGCAACAATCTTAGGTTGAATATTAGAAACGTTTAGGGGAGAGTCGGGTAGTATCGGACATCGGGTAACATCGGACAGTGAGTTTTTTCATCTACCACACGATGATAGTACCTGATTGACATGGTTACGTTTCTGTGATGTCGCATAGAGAAACGTAACCATGTCATTCAGGTGCTACCATATGGTGGTAGATGAAAGAAACGCACTGTCCGATATTACCCGATGTCCGATACTACCCGACTCTCCCCTAAGTATTATTATTATTATTATTATTATTATTATTATTATTATCTCTATATGTCGATCTTTTTCAGCAGATGTACGAATAATGCGGTTAGTTTTTCAATTTAAACGCACAGATTTACAATGTGATTTTAAAAGCTAGATGTAAGGACTTGACAAATGTTGAACTTCAAATCTTTGTCAAAAAATAAATATCCGAAGCTTCGTTCTTTCGCTTGCTCAGTTGAAGCCATGTTCTTTACAACTTAAGTTTGTGAAAAATTATTTTCAACAATGAAAATAGTAAAAACCAAATTTAGATCGCGACTGACAGACAAATACCTTCGTGATCAACTAAGACTGGCAGTGGGTGACATAATTCCTGATTTTGAAACTCTGTCGCAGAGACATTCTGAAGACAGTTAATAGATTGTGATAATGTGCCCTATGTTTTCTTATTCATTTCTTTCTTCGTTACACATACTAAACATTAGTTTGTAACCTTGTACTGTATAAAATTATATTTAAGTGCTTGACGTAAGGAAAATGAAAATCAGTTAATAGGTCAGACAGTTGCTTCACTTCCCCTTCGGGTATCCGCCTCCCTCCATAGGTGGCTCTGCGCACGATCACATTTTCGCCACGGCTGCCTTAGATTAAAAAGTAGATTAATTTTAAAATTAAAACTCCATCTCTACTCTACTTTATAAAAGAAGTGCGTGAGAACTTTCCTCGTGGATTATTGTATCTGTACACTAACATATTATGAAGACTGACATTCTACGAAGAAGTGTGATGGAAGCGTTGTATTATTAGTCTATAAGTTCAATACATGTCAGTAATATTCTAGACATTCAACATTTTATGGTACTATTTTTCTATTTAGATATTCCACACGTTTTGTTAATATTATTTTGGATATTTAATACGTTATGTGACTGTTTTTCTAAGTATTCGACACGTATTACTGTTATTCTAGTTATGTTATTCTAGACATTCGACATGTTTTGTAACATTGTTCTACATATACAATATATTGTGTTAACTACTATTCTACATATTCAACAAATTCTGATAGCGTCATTTTAGGTATTCAACACTTTGTGTTACTGTTATTGCAGACATTCGACACGTTGTGTTACTATTATTCTGCATATTTAATAAGTTATGTTACTGCAATTTTTTAGAAAGTCAACACAACCCGTTATGTTATTCTAGACATTGGACATGATTTAGCCTATAACTGTCATTCTACATAATTTTTCAATACGTTGTGTTAACAATTATTCTAGTTATTCAACAAATTCTGTTAGTGTTATTCTAGATATTCGACATGGTTTGCAACTGTTGTCCTAAATATCCAGTATGCTGTGTTAACTTTTATTCTAGATATTCAACAAATTCTGTTGGTGTCATTCTAGACATTCAGCACGTTGTGTTACAATTATTCTGCATATTTAATACGTTATGTTACTGTTATTTTTGGAAAGTCAACACAACCCGTTATGTTATTCTAGACATTCGACATGGTTTAGTCTATAGTCATTCTACATAATTATTCAGTACGTTGTGTTAACAGTTATTCTAGTTATTCAACAAATTCTGTGAGTGTTATTCTAGATATTCGACTTGGTTTGTAACTGTTGTCCTAAATATCCAGTATGTTGTGTTAACTATTAAGCTAGATACTCAACAAATTCTGTTGGTGTTATTCTAGACATTCAACACGTTGTGTTACTACTGGGTGTTAATTTCAAAGTGTGTCATGACGTCACTGTTGTTGGGTCACCGATTTGAAGCGAGTTTCAGTTTATATGTTAGAGAAGTTGCCTATTATTTGAGGCGTTCTTCAATCTGAACTTGAGAATGTGTACGGTATAACTTGAACATCGTAGCAACAGATGGCGGTCTGTACGGTCTGTGTGCTACCATAACCTCTTTCGAACTGTGTTTTGCGCCAGCAAGTCGTACGCAGGGTATTTGTTATCATAGGTTGCGTATGGTAACATTCCACAACACAAATCAAATGCTCCGTGTCCATGTTGACCGTCGAATTTAATGTCAACAAATACGTAAGTAATCGTCTTAACCCTCTCCCCATATCTCGACAGTACGTATTTCCAAACGGTTCACATTCCTGCCACTACCGGCGTTACAGTACGTATCGGCACGTACTCTTCAGAATGAACGCCGTACTTGCTAGCCAACTTCTCTGCCTCTTAAATTATACACCTGAGCTGCGGAAATGTAGGAAGATTGAATTCTCTAGGCTCATCAGCTAGCCACATGACGGCATGCAGCGAGCCAAGACACATTTTGAACTGAACACCCAGTATTATTCTGCATATTTAATACGTTATGTTACAGATATTTTTAGAAATTCAACACAATTCGTTATGTTATTCTAGACATTCGAAATGGTTTAGCCTATAACTGTCATTCTACATAATTTTTCAATACGTTGTGTTAACAGTTATTCTAGTTATTCAACAAATTCTGTTAATGTTATTCTAGACATTCGACATGCTTGTAACTTTTGCCCTAAATATTCAGTGTGTTATGTTAACTATTATTCTAGATACTCAACAAATTCTATTGGTATCATTCTAGACATTCTACACGTTGTGTTACCATTATTCTGGATAATTAATACGTTATTTTAATGTTATTCTAGATATTCTATAAATTGAACACAACACGTTACGTTAAACCTAAACATTCGACATGGTTTATAACTATCGTTCTACATATTCAATACTTTGTGTTAACAGTTACTGTTAGTCTAAATATTGAACAAATCCTGTTAGTGTCATTCTAGGCATTCAACATGTTGCCTTACAGTTATTGCAGACTTTCGACACGTTGTGTTACTATTATTCTGGATATTTAATATGTCATGTTACTATTATCCTAAGCATTCGACACATATTACTGTTTTTATAGAAATTTAACACAACTCGTTATGTCTTTCTAGACATCCGATATGGTTTGTAACTTTTGTTCTACTATGTAATATGCTGTTCTGTTAGTGTCATTCTAGGCATTCAACATGTTGCCTTACAGTTATTGCAGACTTTCGACACGTTGTGTTACTATTATTCTGGATATTTAATATGTCATGTTACTATTATCCTTAGCATTCGACACATATTACTGTTTTTCTAGAATTTTAACACAACTCGTTATGTCTTTCTAGACATCCGATATGGTTTGCAACTGTTGTTCTACTATGTAATATGCTGGTGTTAACTGTTATTCTACATATTTAACAAATTCTGTTAGTGTAATTCTACATATGAGCCGCTCAGAGTAGCAGTGGTGTAAGTTAAAATTAGGTAATAAGGTTTGAAGTAAAAATTCTGTAAAAGTAGCAATTAATATGTCCTTCGTGCTATCCAGTGACTACTAATAGTTTAAATAAATTGAATATTAATTGCTACCTTGGGCTGAATTTTACAGAATGTTTACTTCAACTCTTATTACCCATTTTTGACTTACACCACTTCTGCTCTGAACGGCTCATATTCAATACTTTGCGTTACTGTTATTGCAGACATTCGACACGTTGTGTTAGGCCTACTATTATTCTGGATATTACGTTGTGTTACTGTTATTCTAACTGTTAACACGTAATGTTATCATCTAAACATTCGAAATAGTTTGTAACTGTTATAAATATCCAGTAGGACTGTGTTGTGTTAGCTGCTATTCTAGATATTCAACAAATTCTGATAGTGCCATTCTAGACATTCAACACGTTGCGTACTGTTATTGCAGATATTCGACACGTTGTGTTATTATTATTATTCTGGATATTTAATACGTTATGTTACTGTTAGTCCAACTGTTAACACGTTATGCTATTATCTAGACATTCGAAGTGGTTTGTAACTGTTGTTAAAATATGCAGCAGGCCTATGTTGAGTTAGCTACTATTCTAGATATTCAACAAATTCCGATAGGGTTATCCTAGACATTCAACGCGTTGAATTACTGTTTTTGCACACATTCGACACGTTGTGTTACTATTATTCTGAATACTTAATACGATATCTTATGAAGACGTACAATGTATTTCCTCTAATGGCTCCACCAAACGTGCCGACATCATAGCAATTGATAACAATCAAAAGATTGGCTTCATAATCGATACCACTATCAGATTTGAGGGAACTGAATTACAACCACAAGAAGTAGATCTGGAAAAGAAAAGACATTATGAACACTGCTTTACTTAACCTGGAAGAGAAATACCACATACCCGTTTGTCGCTGGGAAGTAATTGGCTTGTTCTTTGGTGCAAGGGGTACTATCTCAAGATTATGTTTGTTTCTCTCATCGTTTCCATATTAATCTTTTGGAATTGCAAGATATAGCCGTTAATTTTTTAAGACATTCCTTGTTAATTGTATATAACCATTTGTACAGTTCAATATATGAAAAGTAAATTATTTCTGTCGAGAATAGCTGCCCCCAAAAAATATATAAAAATGAAATAAAATAAAAATAAAATTAAAATTAAAATTAAAAATAGAACATTGTTGATCTCCAATTAATTTAGGTGCTGTTACCGCTCAGTACCCCTTTTTCAAGGGCAGCTATATCTATAGATATTCTAGAAATTTGACACAACACATTATGATATTCTAGACATTCGACATGGTTTATAACTGTCATTCTGCATATTAAATATGTTGTGTTAACTGTTATTCTAGATATTCAACATATTCTGTTAGTGTCATTCTAGACATTCAAAACGTTGTGTTCTAGACATTCAACACGTTGTGTTACTGTTATTCAGGACATCCAACGCATTCTGTTACTGTTATTCTATACTCTTCTTATTCAACTAACTATCTTGTTATTATTCTAAACCCAAAAATTTTAACGTGTTTCGTTACAATTTTTCTGGATATTGAATGCATTGTGTTGCTATTATTCAAGAAACTCAACACGTTGTGTTAATATTATTGTAGACGTTCAAAATGGTACGTTACTGCTGTTCTAGATTTTTATCACGTTGTTACTTTCTTGATATTCAACACGTGGTGTTTCGAAAGTTGAGAAGCGACCGAAATGTAGTGTTGCTATTGTAATGGAGACTTATAAAGGGTATGTACACACGCCACAGTTTCATGCGTGTTAATAATTAATTGCGTTTTTAAGCATTACTCACGAACGTATGAATAATTGTACGCATTAGCTACAACAATCAATCTTGTCTTGCCCGTAACGCATTTCAGTCACTGTAAGTACACACCGTCACTTTTTTACGTGACATCATGGCAGTTGATTTGTATAGAATACCTCAGACCCTTATAAATGGTCGATCACTGTAGGCCATTTCATTTCTGCAATCAGTAGCTTGAACAACATCAGTAATAAGAAGTGTGAAGTTGCGTTGTAGCTAAGCAGTATAAATGCTCAAAGAGCTACATAATTTTTTCTTAATATGGTGATATGAATAATTTTATTTCTCGTAGCAACGGATGCCTGAAACTGTGGACGTGAATGCTTTAACTTTTAACTGAAGGAACACTAAAGGAATATTCAAATATGGGTATCAGGTAGTAGCTCCCTGTAAAGCAGGTTTGAATAATTTCAAGGAAAAATTGTTCCCGGGCCGGGTATATTCGTAGCTGGAGATACGTTAACAGAAAGCCACAATTTAAGTCACACAGTTTTTATGTGCACTCAAAGTTGGGTTCTGGCATCTTGTAAGCACAATTGAGTTGTGTGGATATAAGGGAAAAATTGTGACGGTGTCGTGTATAGTTCCTGGGATAGCTCAGTATGGAGAGCATTCGTGCGCTAAGCGAAAGGTCCCGGGATCGATACCCGGCCCCGGGACAAGGACAACATGAGGAGAGATGAAGAGGAGGAAAATAAAGTAGAGGAAGACTATTGTGAAGCGTTACCAGAGGAAAGGGAGATGTGGTTGAAGCTATAGTCTCACAACATTTTATATACGTTTCAGTAATTCTTGAGCTAAATGGCGAGCGACTCGCCGACGCTAGTTGAACTGTGGATTTCTCTGTGTTTGCGTCTAGTGGTATTGGGTACTTAACAGTCAAGCTGATATGAAATTAGTTGGGTATTGTAAAACAATGTAGTTAAAATAATACATCAGTGCTTTGCAGACGTGTAACAGAAACAAAAGATCATAATATGTAGAACCTTCTGCAAACACGACCTTTACGTCCAGATGGCATAATAATTACAGTAAGCAAATTATAATGTAAAATATATGTAAATGTATGTATTTGTGCCATAAGACACTCATAATTTAAAGTAAAATAATGTAGCGAAACAAGTAGATATAATACAAATTATCGACTCAGTGTATCTAAGTTTGTTATGCAGATATAATACACATACGTATCACAAACAAAGTTATTGGACTGTGATCATGAGTGAACAAAGTTATACAAAAAAAGTCAATAATGAAATTAAAAACATTAACAGTTCTATTTTCAACACCATTTAACTCCGAAAGCATTCAATAGCTGATGGGGCGTTTGGTAAAATATGCTAAACTTTCTTGACTACGGGAGTATAAACCTTAAAAGTTCTGATTGGGCATCAAGTTTGCCAATTACTAACTTTTAGTATCCAGTAAATCCAGCAGCTTTGCAGGTAACACAAAAATATAATTAACGAAAATAGACTGAACATCGAAAAAGCATTACACACTTAAGTAACACACGCCTACTATGGACTTAAACGTCGGAGTGCGCTTTGCTGGTATTATCAAATATTAAGGTGTTAAATTATCCGTAGTATTATGGCTGTTCAAAAATAAAACTGCAATTTTCGTCTTGGTAAATGAAATATTTAAAATTGTTTACTCATTCATCAATTTACAAAACACTGTACCGAGGCATTATGTTTTTACAATGAAAGTAATTCTTAAGAAACTATGAAGAATCTTACTGACATACAAAATTTACAATATACATTTAGTGTAGTAAAAGCCATGTATATTAACTGAAAAAATCGAAAGGCGATAGTTTAATTCCTCATTTCTAATAATAATTAGAGCTAAGAAGTTGGTACCGAAACTATTAAGTTGTATGAGCTTGGACTATATGTTCATCGAATGAACAGCAATAACGCAGCTCTCAAAGTCAACAAACCAACATAAGAAACATGTACAGTTGGGTGCTAACTATACTTGTCAATGATTCACGACTATAGAACAAGAAACACAATAAGCAAATGATATAGAAAGACAAGAATTGTCCATTAGGATCTTCGTAATTTTCAACCTGAAATTGTTTTCGAATAAACCTAGGTATAAAGTAACTAATCAACCTACATATTGATATGTCTCTGGATTTTTTACAGTACTTAATAATGTAGATTTTCATATATCAAAAGAAATTCTCATATCTATGTTCAGAAAAACTGTTTGTTACGTGGAATATATTCGTTCTACGTCACATGACTGGAGCAAGTTTGAAATAATATGATACACTGTATACTTATTACTATTTCAAGTGAACAATAGATTTGTGAATCTAATAGAAGATGTCGGAAGGGGCGTATAATAATTGTTTTCAAGGACACTTTTCATATTTGTTTTAATGACTACTGGGCCGTGTGCGGGTTGGTATACAATATACGCTGTTTCAACAATATTGGGCTATTGAAAAACAAGGAGCAGATTTCAAACATTTATTTCTTCCAAACTACAAAATATAGAAACACAATTCCAACGTTCCTGGACAGACGAAAGTTTAAATTTTGAGCAGTCCGGGTAGAAGTTCCAATCGCGGCCGCATTGGCGCTGTTGCTTGTCATGCGCGGCAGCATTAGCGCTTTTGATTGTCTGTAGTAAAATGACGACACAACAGGAAAAAGCATTTTGTGTGTTGCAAATAGCAAAACTATAGTTCATTATTGAAGTTCAACGTGTTTTTCGCTGTCAGTTTAATAATAACTTCATCTTCATGCGAGATAGTGCCCCGCCTCTTTTCTCTAACCACGTCTGGCGTAACCTGAATGACACCATTCCAGGACGTTGGATTGGAAGAGGTGGAGGAGAAGATCAACTTCATCGCCGGTGGCCTCCCAGATCTCCAGACCTTACTCCTTGTGATTTTTATCTGTGGGGTTATGTAAAAGAGCGCGTTTTTTATCCTCCCTATGCCTGACACTCTTGAAAGTCTGCGACATCGATTGTTGAAGCTGTGAATTCTATAAGTAGAGACCAGCTGATTTGTGTGTGGCAAGAAATGAGTCACCGTCTTGATATTTGTCGTGTAACACATGGTGCTCATATTGAATGCATACAACATTGAATCTTTCTCTGTCCAGGAACGCTGGAACGTTGGAATTGTGTTTCTATCTTTTGTAGTTTGGAAGAAATAAATGTTTGAAATCTGCTCCTTCTTTTTGAATAGCCCTGTATTCTTATTCCACATATTTCACGGCTTCAGTCATTTCTACAATTTCTGGACTGCGGCAGAATAATTGTTACAGGCTTCAAAAAATTGTTTGAAGAGACATTGTAGCATACCAACATTGTACATTTCAGCCGTTGATAGCAGAAGTGGTGTAAGTCACAAATAAGTAATGCGGGTTAAAGTAAACATTCTGTAAAATACAGCGCAAAGTAGCAATTAATATTGAATTGATGTAAACTATTAGTAGTCAGTGGATAGCACGAAGGACATATTAATTGCTACTTTGCGCTGTATTTTACAGAATTTTTACTTTAAACCTCATTACCCAATTTTGACTTACACCACTTCTGCTCTGAACGGCTCATTTATAGAATAAAGAATTATATATACTTGACTTAGGTGTTGAAGAAGACGGTTTCTCTTCATTGCTTACTTCTTAAATAAAGATAGGCGTTTCAGTCTTTTTTCGTAGGGCAGTTTCCCTGAACTGCATACTATAGTACCAGAACTTCTGTGGCTTTGACCTAGAAAATCGAGCGCTAGTGCAGTACTTATCACTTACCAGCTGGGGCGTGGGAGTGCCAAGCTACTTGGAACTCGAGTATGATTCTCAAGATTGCGTCAGTTACTGTGCTGCTACCTCTGATGAAATCATGATGAAGGATGGTGAAAACTATGTTACGTCGGCTACTAATCGAGATAAGGTGATAGCACTGGAGAAACCGGAGAGAAATTCAACAAGCTGATAATGACGAGTTAGGACTTAGCGGCTGGGTGAATGGTCGGATGTCAAGAATCTATACTCCATACGTACCTACACTGTTACGGGTTCCTTGGAGGTATTAGGTAACCAAATGCAGGACTCTATTCATAACATAATTTATTGAATGATTATATTACGACTTCCATTTTTATTGATTTCCACTACTATGTCTTTGCTAATTCTCAGGCTAACGTAATTTGTTGGCGTCTTCAATATAGGAATAAGTCGCAGTTTTACCGGCAACCACGACGGACCTGCGAACAATTACATGCAGTCGATTTTTAATTGGTTATTTTACGCTTTATCAACTGCTATAGTTATCTAGCGTCTGAGTGATATGAAGGTGATTATGCCAGCGAAACGAGTCTGGAGTTCAGCGCCGAAAGTTAACCAGCATTTGCTCTTAATGGGTTGAGGAAAAACTCCGGAAAAAAAAACTTGTAGCCTATGTATGTATTTATTTACACTATAAATGGGTAAATACCCGGTGGTAGTAGCAACTAATTAGGCTACACTCAGTGATGACAATTAATAATAAATGCAATTAATAAATTAATAATAGTAATAAATACTAAAAATAATAAGTAATAGCAGTATAATAATATTAACAAGGAGCATCCTAAATTAAATGAAGTTTGATCACTTAAAATAACATTTAAAGTAAATCTTATTTATATCTTAACCCTAAGTTCGAACTAAAACCCACGAGTATATGTTCATACATGCACAAGTACCTTTCAGCATTACACTTATTTCGCTGTCAACTCACTCACTACACTGGAACTACGACACATTTCACTGATACTATCCTGATTTCACTAACACTTCACAAACATTTCACTGTTCAAATACTTTGCTCTGCCACTATAGACTATAAGGGTGGTATTCATAGACATTTCGCAGCACGCGCTACGAGCGTACTAAGCTAGCCCCGGCTATCCACTGGTTACTTGTACAGAATTCAAATCATATCCTATCGCTAACACTGGTTTATGAATACGAAAAACGCTGATCATCCACCGAAAGCCCGCGCTAAAAATGTTTATGAATACGGCCCTTAAACTTCACTGACGCAACACACTTCTTCACTGATACCACATTTCAAATAACAAAACATCAATTATACCCTTTAAATAGTGTGCATAATATGTTACCGTCTATTAGTAAAGTTCTTAAACTTATTTTTAATTACATTTTTGGTTTTTGGTAAAGTCTTTAATAAATCTGCAGGTAAAGCACTCCAGTCCCTGATAGTACGATTGAGAAAATAAATTTTTTCCAGTGTCCGTCCTTTGTCTTCTTTCCCTCAATTTATGTGAGTGGTCGTTCCTAGAAAAGTAATTTGGCGGCTGCAACCTATTTTTTATTTCTCTCCAGGCAGGCTCACCTCTTTATGTTCTGAACATTGCGCATAATCGAATTCGCGTTCTCCTGCCCTTGAGTGTGTTCCAATTTAATGTTGACTTATTACGACAACGCTTGAGAGAAGTTCTAATCTGTAAGGGTCCCAACATGCAGCAACATATTCCATTACTAGACGAACCCTTGCGAACCAGAATTTGAAACCGGGCTCGCTCGCTTCACAATCAGGCATGCTAACTGTTACTCCAAAATGATGGACATTTGAATCTTAATCAGTATTTTTCAAGAAAGTATGTGCGTCATATTGTCCGAAAATATGGTAGATCTAATTTATTCCTAATTACTGATGTTCAATACTCTCTAAAGAAAATGATTTATGATTTGGCATTACATTTCTGATAAGTATGCTGACAAAAATTCTGCTGTTTGTTTCATAGTTTAGAACTTTTGGCGTGTTTGCTTGAAGATAGAAATATGTTGCAACTCGAGGCAGTTCATCCCCTTTCTGTAAAACAAGGGCTGAAGTTTGCAGATCATCCTTCAGGTTTATTAAATCCGCGTCTTAGTGGAGTGGAATCCCAGGGCTCGCGTCAGTCTCGGCATAATATGTGTGAAAATTATGACAGGACTTCCCTTCGAGACGACAATTCCATCGAGGTTTGGAGACGGTTGAATATTGTATGAAGTTTGTGTTATGAACCTGATATTAAAAAAGTTTTCCCAGATGTCGACAATTGCACGCAAAACGTAAAGCTCTGGGATCTTCTTTCCGCTGGGGAAGGCTTATGCGTCGACTTCACACAGAGCCCACGTTAATCCAAATTACAGCTTACAAACCTTGCAATTATTTTTATAATAAGTGCATTATCATATACTGTAGTCAGTACTTGGTTGTTATGGAAACAAAGTGTATTTTGTTAAAAATAGATGCAGGGAAGTTAATTTTACGACTGACTAACAATTTTGACCACGATAACACAGTTCGACAATGACATTTTCCTTCAAATCAGACTCTGTGACTTGTGTGATGCTGTATAGTAAGAACCAAGATAAATTCAGTACTATAGTCCCTTCGCTCTAATTTCCTGCAGCCAATCACGTTGCAGGTCGACTACATTTAAACGTGTGTGTCTTGTGATTCGCTGATGAAAATGTTAAGCATTTCCTAAGGCTGGATAAATACTTAATATAATCGCCTGCCATTTTGACTCTTTTTTGTTGGCGTTCAGAGAAAGCACACGAGGACGTTATTTGCCGCTCAATTATTTGCTGAATTACAGTGCGTTTGATTTATTATCATAGGAGCTACGACATGATAATGTTTAATAGTGTGGCAAGTAGATCCCTCGTCTGGTAACTCGCCAACGAAAGAACAAAAATGGCGAACGATACTACCTACCTAGACTTTATAGAGCCTTCACTTCCTAAGACGTAAGCAAAGAGGAGGAGTCACGCCGGGAATAACAGCGTCGCGACTATAGTCAAGATATTCATCATTTTAATACCAGACATAAATCAGATCTTCATCTACCCTCTGTTAGTCTAAGCTCTTTTAAAAAAGGAGTTCGCTATTCATGTATAAAATTTTTCAATGCACTGCCTAATTATCTTCAAGATTTGAAGAACCACGAGAAAAGGTTTAGAAAAGAATTAACCAAATTTCTACATACTCATACCTTCTACACAACTGATGAATTGTTTATGCTTGTGAATTGATTTATTATACTTAAATTACATGTACAATTTTATATAGCTCAACTAAAATATATTTTATATTGACTTAATCTGTTTACTATGCATTGTTTATTTTTGTTTAGCGTAACTGATGAATTATATGTGCTGTAAATTGAATAGTATACTGTATAGGTCAACTGATGAATTGTTTAAACTTATAAATTGAATTAATCTACTTCATATGAATTATACAATTTTGTATAGCTTAACGAAAATAAGTTTGTAAATTGAACTAATTTGATTGTATATGTTTGTATAATTTGGCTAATGAATTGTATATGCTTTTGAAATGAATACTAGTCTGTATAGCTCTACTGATGAATTGTATGTGCTGTAAATTGAATGGATGTCTGTATAGCTCAATTGATGAATTGTATATGCTGTATAGCGCAACTGATGAATTGTTTATGGTTATAAATTAAATTAATCTACTTGATATTATTTGTACAAATTTGTATGGCTTAATGAAAGTATGCTTGTAAATTTAATTAATCTGCATATTTTGTATTGTATATGTTTGTATAGTTTTGACCGATAAATTGTATATGTTTTAAATTGAATAGTAATCTGTATAGCTCTATTGATAAATTATGTTTGTAATTTGAAGTAGTTTGCATGATATATAATATCAATTTGTGTATATCACAACTGATTGAATTGTAGAAAATTACTAAATTGTAAAACTGTAAAAATTGTAAAATATTGTAAAAATTTGTAGTAAAAACCGTAATTGTAAAATTGTAAAATTGTAAAATTTTGACTTGTTCCACATCGTAAAGCTTCATTGCTCATGTAAGATCTATGGAATATAATGAATGAATGAATGAATGAATGAATGAATGAATGAATGAATAAATGAATGAATGTATTTCGATGAGCTCATTTCAGATATTACATCCGTCATGCGAGATGACCTAAATTTTCGGAGGAAACATTTTTGTAAGTAGGAAGTACTTCCAGTCTAAGCAATTAGTCGGACGAACTCAAATAAAACGACCCTTTTATTGATTCTGCGGATTTATATCACTTCAGGATTACTGTGCAGGAGTGAACAACATTTTAATTTAAATATGTAAATGCATTTTTGTCATTATTGGTGAATGTTGTTCTTTTGTGAATATTAATGTCCGCATTAAATACGTGTATTTTTGTGAAGCCTTGCATCTAAGTGAATTATACACATACATTCTATATTACTATAAGTGTATTAGTATCAAAGTATAATTAAGCCGCGCCTAACTTTGTAAAATAAAGAGTCGCGCAGGTGTTACTGACAACCCAAATGTAATGCGTTCTTATGGGCTGTTTTTTTAGTAAACAATTTATTAAAATACCGCTTTTTTATTTATACAATTATAGGTAGAATTAATAGGCTTACTTTAATACCTATCACATTGTTATAATTAATATACAGTAATGGTAATATTTCAATATTCGAATGTTTCTTCACTCCTAATCATAATTTACTTTTTTATCTTACTCTCCCATTTGGACTCTTTTCCTCCTAATCTAGGAGCTGTGAGTTGGGAACTCGGGGAAAATTCCACCATGATGTTTCCGCCACGGAAAAAATATATTCAGGAAACTTACTTCAAAACATCTTAGCTGACTATTATTGAACCTTGTACAAGGAATTATAGTGGCGGTTACAAACGAAATAAATTAAGACGAGAAATTATAAAAAAATGTGACTAAAATTATATATATTTTTCGACTTCTTTGCTTTTACTTGTTATTATAATTAATGTCTACTTAGGACATGCATATATCTCTTTCTTTCAAATTCTCATAATATTTTAATATTTAAAACAGCTTTCGTAATAATAGGAACACATGATAGGAGATTCCGATGTAATATTAGGCCTACAAGAGAAGTTTGAAATTAAAAAAATAGGAAATTAGATGAATAAGTTAAGACAAAAGCTAGGTCATATAGAAGTTTCTTCTACAGATTTGGACTCAGTGCGGTCGATTTATAAAAATGCACCTATTTTCATTTAGGGGAAAACAGAAAAGTTCGAATTTGTCGATATATGGTAAATGAAACGATCTCTCACGAAAAATCTTGAAATTCATTACTTGGCATTGTGAAGAGGTATTCATAATTTAATTACAGTTAAATATAAGATATTATTAATGGACTTGAGCTTGAGGTAACAAAATTAATATTTTGGGAAAATGGTCACGTTAATCAGAGTAAATTTAAAATACCTCTACAAGAAGAATTTTAATTTTGTGGGAATGAAAACATGTCATCCATCGATTTTTAAGAACATCTCTGAAAAACAAATGATTTAGATAGATGGAGATATGTAGTATATTTTAAATTACAATTTTATACATCAGATTATTAAGAACAAATTTTAGCAGATACTTTAGTTACGACATATAATCCATTGAAATCTGTGTTACCAATAGTTTTATAACAACTAAACACAAAATGTTATATTAGAGATATTCTCAGTAAATCATTAATGAAAAATTGATGAAAATAATTCTACGGGTTTTCCTACAGAATACTGGGACATACTATAAACCAGTGGTCGTCAGCACTCGCTGAAATATGCAATGGGTACGCGGTGCCGTCCCGTGTGCACTGTCGTGCAACAGGGAGAGATAGAGAGCATTATATCTGAACTGCGACCGAACACGAGCGCTGCTCATTCGGTCTCAGATTTTGTTAATACTACTGTATCTCCTGTTTTATATCGTTTGTATTATTTTATTTCTATTTCTCTTGTTTGTTTGTAATTATATTCTTTATTCTGTATATTTAAATTTAAATAAAAATAAATAAATACCCGGTAGCAGCTACGAGAGCACTATAGTGCATTGCGTTTTTTGCGGGTAAGAGAGGCTAGCCCCAGCGTGCTCTGTGCTGACGACCCCTGCTGTAAACCAATCGATGCGAGTGTTGGAATTTGTGATTTTTTTTTTAACGGATAACAATCTTATTTCCTGATTACCAATATAGCCTAACTTTTAAGTTTGGCCAGTGATGGCAGTGTCTTTAAGAGAAAGCTTTGAAATCTCCAGAGATCTGGAAAATACAATTTTTCAGTGAGACTGGCGTGAAGATCTAGTGCGTTACCGATTGTGCCTTAGACATTTGTGGCGTAATCTTCATAGATTGATGCTCGTTATGATGTTGCATCAGTACTGATATCCTCTTTGTCAAGTAATGACATTTTAATTATTGATATTTTATTAAACACTAATATGTGTTGCAATAGTAATTTAAATTTAGTGAAGTCGTAATGGATAACTAATGCTTGTTAAAGGCTGACACTAAAGCAAAGAGATGCACTATAACCTTTACTTTTTAACTTTGCTCTAGAGTATGCCATTAGGAAAGTCCAGGATAACAGAGTTTGGAATTGAACGGGTTATATCAGCTGCTTGGCTATGCGGATGACGTAAATATATTAGGAGAAAATCCACAAACGATTAGGGAAAACACGGGAATTTTACTTGTAGCAAGTAAAGAGATAGGTTTGGAAGTAAATCCCGAAAAGACAAAGTATATGATTATGTCTCGTGATGAGAATATTGTAGGCTACGAAATGGAAATATAAAAATTGGAAATTTATCTTTTGAAGAGGTGGAAAAATTCAAATAATTGGGAGCAACAGTAACAAATATAAATGATACTCGGAAGGAAATTAAACACAGAATAAATATGGGAAATGCCTGTTATTATTCGGTTGAGAATCTTTTATCATCCAGTCTGCTGTCAAAAAATCTGAAAGTTAGAATTTATAAAACAGTTATATTACTGGTTGCTCTTTATGGTTGTGAAACTTGGACTCTAACTTTGAGAGTGGAACATAGTTTAAGGGTCTTTGAGAATAAGGTTCTTAGGAAAATATTTGGGGCTAAGAGGGATGAAGTTACAGGAGAATGGTCCACACCTGTGGAGTAACGGTTAGCACGTCTAGCCGCGATACCAGGTGGCCCGGGTTCGATTCCCGGTCGGGGCAAGTTACCTGGTTGAGGTTTTTTCCGGGGGTTGCCCTCAACCCAATATGAGCAAATGCTGGATAACTTTCGGTGTTGGACCCCGGACTCATTTCACCGGCATTATCACCTTCATATCATTCAGACGCTAAATAACCTAAGATGTTGATAAAGCGTCGTAAAATAATCTACTAAAATAAAAAATACAGGAGAATGGAGAAAGTTACACAACATAGAACTGCACGCCTTGTATTCTTCACCTGACATAATTAGGAACATTAAATCCAAACGCTTGAGATGGGCAGGGTATGCAGCACGTATGGGCGAATCCAGAAAAGCATATAGAGTGTTAGTTGGGAGGCCGGACCTCTAGGGAGACCGAGACGTAGGTGAGAGGATAATATTAAAATGGATTTGAGGGAGGTGGGATATGATGATAGAGAATGGCTTAATCTTGCTCAGGATAGGGACCAATGGCGGGCTTATGTGAGGGCGGCAATGAACCTCCGGGTTCCTTAAAAGCCAGTAAGTAAGTAAGTAAAGGCTGACATCTATATCAAAATAAATACGTGAATTTAATCCAATGAAGACTTCAGATCTAGTCTCTCGAAACTAATATAGTTTATATTATAACCAGTTTTGAAGGCAAGGTTGTACCGATTACAGTATTAAAATATATTAAAATGACGTGACGGAAGTCTTGCTCCTTTTGTTTTGTCTACTATCAAGACTCATTCAGCCCATTTTTAAAGTCGTATTTTCACCGAAATAAAAAGCAGAGTCGCTGGTAGTGAACGTGACAGACAGTTTATATCTGTGCTATTCCGCTCGTTGTCATGTGACGTCAGAACTCGACTAGCTTTTGTGCCACACTGCCCCAGTCCCTCTTCCTGCGCGCACAACCGACGCATGCTTTCACATTAATTGTATATAATTGTGTCGTTTCGTATCACAAGAGATGTCGGCGGGGTGGATTTAAAGGAAGGAGGAAGGGTAGCGTGGGAATATAATATGGGGAAGGGAAGGGAGTTACTTATGACGTGTTAAATCCAGTGCATACTGAAGGATGTTATGCTGCAGGAAGTTTGTTTAATCCTTCCTTCCTTGTGCATCGCAACAAAACCTGTAATCCCCGGAGTTAATGTATCAGCTGTCCGGAGAATTTTACACAAAAAGACATTCTTCCCATACTGTTAAGCTTTGGAGAGTAAATGTCGAATTGATGGCGGAATATTCCTGTCAGATATGTCACACTTTAAGCCCCCCTGCCTACGTTTCCTCTTCAGTTTTCAATAGCAGCTAAAATGAGTAATGTAGAACACATAAATGTACTCTACCGCTCTAATGGTATTGCTTTACTTCCTATAGTTTATCTGTCGCTTTAACTTTTGTTTGGCCTCTGAGCTCCATAAACTAAGCCATATAAGTCGAAACTTATACGTCTGTTTCGCAAGGGAGCACGCAAGCTACAAATAACGCACGATGACAAATAGCTAGAAGTTTGTTGGTGAAACGGATAAGTAACAGGGATGCGTGCGCACTGCATTGCAAACAAAAAAATTTTCTTCCTGGAAAAAAAAAAACCTTGCTACTATTGATTATTGATCTTTATGGTGTAATAATAATAATAATAATAATAATAATAATAATAATAATAATAATAATAATCGTTTATTTAACCTGGCAGAGTTAAAGCCATACGGCCTTCTCTAACACTCAACCAGGGATGTAATAGTTTTACTGCGTTAGTTTCAATGTTGTCTCTGTGATACAACCACAGTCTGGTATATACAGTCGCGAAGCTCAATACGTAGTAAATATGCAAACATGAGGTAGTTGCTCACCACTAGGGTCGCTAATATCGCCTCATTACAGGCAATGCAAAATAGTACAGTCACAGTCTATTGTTTCTAGCACCCTCAAAACTCAAGCTTCGTGACTGTATATAGTAGACTGTGATACAACTTTGTTGAGATCTCATGTTGTTATGCACATCAAATGGCCGCCGGAACGCAGTTTTGGAGACATGTTTAACCCACGCATCTCAGTGGCCATGAGGGTTCTACCGATTTTATAAGGATGTTTACGGTTATGGTAGTACTTTTATTTATTTATTTATTTAATTATTTATTTATTTATTTATTTATTTATTTCAAGATTGAACATGGAGGATAACCCAATTATAGGTCTCGCAAGCAGAGAATACCGACGGAAGAAATGCGAATCAATGCGATAAGGAAGAGCGGGCGACAGGAAAGGTCACGAGATAGCTTGAATTATATTCAAGAGTACAGGCGGAAGAGAAATGACTCGATAGAATCAGTCTTGCGTTGTGATAGTTACATTACGACTTTAGTTTGTTCCATTGCATGTGAATACGTGTCTTGTATCGCACGATATTATTTCATTCGTATACTTATGTTGCACGATTAATTAGCTTCGAATTTTTCTCTTGCTACGTTCTTTATTTCCACAGCGATGTCCTGATGTGTTCATCTTCTTGGAAGAGACAGTACTTCCATCGGCTCGTACCTCTCGCCCCCTTGGCGTGCCTACATACACACGTCAAACAGACAGCATTACTTTTCGGTAATCGTTCCTTGCGCGAGCTATACAATGTTCACATTAGTTGTTTAGATCTGCCCACTATACGTTTTGCTCTCTGTATCATTGGTGTGCTTTTAAACGTAATGCTTGATATGTTGGCATCACTGTTGATGTTGGGAGATAATAATTCTAACAGCTGCAGTTATAACTTATAATGCTACGTTCGATTTTTGGCAATGGTCAAAATGTCGGATCCTTCAAACGTGAAAAAAGAAGGAATAATGAAAAAAAGTAAAACGCTATTATGTATTATAATTATTGTAAGATTGCAAAGATAGACTGTAATAACGTCAAAATTAAATATTTATAATTTGAATTGTCTGTTAACTGTTTTACGGCCATTACAACTACTTGCAAACTTTACTGTCCTTTATAAAGGACAGTGGGCAGAAAAGATACTATAGCAAGTAATATTGTTTCAGTTATTTGACTATCCACGAAATTGTGACAATGATGGAGGATGATAATGGGTTTGTTGATAGAAAGAAATGAGATATGTTACGATGTTCCCGCCTCCTGTGGAAGATTGTGCTGCCACAGATAATTGATGTCCATGGTTTTTACGCTATTATCAAAGTCCCCATCAGAGAATTGATCACTATTATTTTATTTTTTTCTACGAAATTATTAGTTCAAATAAAACACTCGTATAATTAATGAGTAGCTGTAATCTGTGCAATATTATGACAATTTTTTCAATATTAAAACATATAACGTTTAAAAAGTTGTGACAACTTATATTTTCAAAATGATCAATGCTCATATTAGTTGTTTAGATCTGCTCACTGTTGATATTGGGAGAAAATTCTAATAGCTGCAGTTAACTTCTAATTCTGAGTTCGATTGTTGGCAATGGTCAAAATGTCGGATCCTCATCAGAGAACTACTTCACTGGAAAAAAAAAAATATTCTCTTTGGGTGCTATTCATAGACATTTCACTAGCCCGCGCTACGAGCGTGCTAAACTAGACTCGGCTATCGCCTGGTTACTTGTATAGGATTCATATCATATCATATCGCTAACACTGGTTTATGAATACGAAAAAATTTGTTCGCTGATTATCCACCGGAAGCCCGCGCTAAGAATATCTGTGAATACTGCCCTTAATGTTTTATTTATTTACCAAGATGGGATAACTTTGATCATACGATTATTCATACAAAATAGAGGACAAAATTGCTCAAGGCACAAATAATCACTTACTTACTTACTGGATTTTAAGGAACCCGGAGGTTCATTGCCACCCTCACATAAGCCCACCATCAGTCCCTATCCTGAGGAAGATTAATCCATTCTCTATCATCATATCCCACCTTCCTCAAATCCATTTTAATATTATCTTTCCACCTACGTCTCGTCCTCCCTAAAGGTCTTTTTTCCTCCGGTCTCCCAACTAACACTCTATATGCATTTCTGGATTCGCCCATACGTGCTACATGCCCTGCCCATCTCAGACGTCTGGATTTAATGTTCCTAATTATGTCAGGTGAAGAATACAATGCGTGCAGTTCTGCGTTGTGTAACTTTCTCCATTCTCCTGTAACTTCATCCCTCTTAGCCCCAAATATTTTCCTAAGCACCTTATACTCAAACACCCTTAATCTCTGTTCCTCTCTCAAAGTGGGAGTCCAAGTTTCACAACCACACACAACAACCGGTAATATAACTGTTTTATAAATTCTAACTTTCATATTTTTCGACAGCAGACACAAATAATCACAATAATTTAAATTAATAATTGTAATATAGATTATAATATATCTATCTGAACCAAATTCACATAAAAATATCGCCTTTCGTTTGTTAAAAACGGGTCATTATTTGAAACAGACTACAATTGATGAAAGTCCCTCCATGATTCAAAATCCACCCCATTATACGGAATCTTAAAACCAAAATTAATACGAATGAAATAATCTTAATACAGCAATCATTTTTTCTATTTTTTGCTTTATTTTTCGTTTCACTATATTTATTTGTTTAAAAATTGTAAGCGAGTCTAATGAAACACTTTTGAACATCGTACCGAGCGGGTGGTGAGCTATCATGCGGAATACAAATGCCCAGTAGTAGGCCTACACAAACATAATATGCCAGGTATGGGAAGTGCCAGATAATATTATGTTAATTTCCTAATTCCTTACAGACAGGAACCGTCGCTCTTACTTCCGGCAGCCAATCAAGTTGCCGGTCGGCTACATTTAAACGTTTGCATCTTATCATTCGCTACTGATGACGTTATACACTTCCTAAGGCTCGATAAATACTTAATATAATCGCCCGCCAATTTTGTTCTTTCGTTGGCGTTCGCAGAAAGCACACGAGGACATTATTTCCCGCTCAATTATTTTCTCAATTACAGTGCGTTTTATTTATTATCATAGGAGCTATGGCATGATAATGTTTAACAGTGCGGCAAATAGATTCCTCGTCTGGTAGTTTGGCAGAGAAAGAACAAAAATGGCGAAAGATACTACCTACCTAGACTTTATAGAGTCTTCACTTCCTAAGGCGTAAGCAAAGAAATAACAGCGACACGACTATAGGTATGAAAGAAAGAAAATTACAGCAAGGAATGAAACGGTAAAAGTGAAAGAAGAAGAAAAAGAAGGAAAGAGAGAAGGATAGAAAGATTGACAAAAAAGGGGAAATAAGACTAAAAGACGAATCGAAGGAAAAAAGGAATTAAGGGAAAAGTAAAGCAAAGAAGGATGTAAAAAGAAATTTAAGATAAGATAGAAATATGTTAGGAATAAAGGAAGAAAGGAATGAAGAAATGAAAAAAATATAGAAGTGATAGACAGAAGAAGTAAGGAATGAAAAAGGAATGAGAACAGAAAAAGATAAGTAGCCTTATACAGGGACATCATTTTATTTTTACTAACATTTCTAATATTAACCTGGCTATACCTTTGGATCAACAGGGGAACAGGAAACACCGTTTGCTACCCCCTTCCACGGCTGGAGTTCGATGATACTGCCGTAATATACTAGATATAGGAGGGAAGAAAAGTAGTTCATCCATTTACGTAAACTAGGAAATATCACGATTTTGAGTTTGATAATTTTCATTAGGTTTTTGTTTAATCAAAATACAGTACTGTATTAACATTGAGTGTTTTTACTTACGAACTGAGCTGTCCGTGAGGACGTATTCATTATGTAGTGTATATTATACTGTCTACAGCACATTAGCGTGCACTATAGAGAATGAAGTTAAATTGAAAAATAATCATAATATGGATATTTAAACACATTTTTGAAAATAGTGGCCCTTCATTTCGATACAGGCTACAGTTCTAATGTGCATATTATAGCACTATAGACTATTGTACCTAATTCCATTTACCAGTTTCGTCCTTCGTACTAGTAACTCATGTTGAAATAATTCTGTACCTACTCTATAAAAGAGAACTTTACGGACTGTAAATTCAATCTTCACTTCTGCCCGATCCGAAATGATAAAATTACTCAGACGTGCTATCTACTTTCCGTCCAAGTGGTTATGTCGTAGGGTTGTAGAAAGGGGGGAAATCACGTGACAGTTAATTACTTAACGAGACCCTTTTATTTAAGTTATTTTAAGAGTTGTATAATATAAATCAGACGTGCAATTCCTAACAGAAATTCTGCAGTGCTTGGGAAAAGTGACTTAAGTCAGTTTCCACAAACCATTTTTGATAATTTATTGACAACTTACGGGACATCTGCTCGCTTGGAAAAAAATACATAAGTATTTCTCCCATTACAATAATTCACATAGAAAAAAATCAAATCGACATAAACCAGTGTAATTTGTCAATAAATTATCAAAAAACGATTGTGTAAACTGACTTATGCCACTTTTCCCAAGCACTGAAGAATTAATCTTCCCAGAAAAGAGCTAAGACAGCCCAGCCACTAGCCTTTACAGAGAGGCGAATAGAAGTTGGTGGGGGAAACCGGAATGCGACGTAGGCAAATAGACGACAATACCTGTGCGAAAATGATTCAATATTGAAAGCTCTTTCGTCACGGAAAACGCGAACATATTTTTGGAACGTACTGTTTACTATGGCCGTAAGGCTACTATGACTGTATATGCGGTCTTGGATCTGTGTGACGACGCTTGAACTTCATTAGTAGAAGGGGTGGGCGTGAAGTACATTAAAAAACTCAGGTACAATAAAAATTGAAGTAAAAATAAAATGATGTCCTTGTAGAAAACTGTAATGATTACAAGAAATATGAGTGGAGTATTGGAGGAATGGAAGGCGAAAAATGGAGAAACATTGGAATGAAGGAAGAAAGAAACGCGTGAAAATTGAAAGAAATAATAAAGGAAAATGAAGATGGAATTAGTGGAAAATCTTAAAGTGAAGAGTGATATATGTTCCTCTTGTTCTCCGGAGAATGCTCAATATTCGAAACATTGTGCTCACAGCAGTGCTAGTGACCTTGGAGAAACCCATGTGCTGACGACAGATTACCGTTGCGTGCGTGCTTCATATCGACTAAGAACTGCTGCATTAACATATTCGGCATAGCTTGTATAAATATACGAGGTTCTTTTTTGTCGTGTCCCCACCCCCGCTGACTGGTATAGTAGCATCCCTTCTGCCAGACGGTAGAAATAATTTATACTTCACACTTAGGCCCGTCGTTGCCGTTCCCGGCTTTTAAAGGGCAGATATATCACAGCGCGGCCGTGACTCGCATTCAGCCATCGTTCCTTCCCACGAGTTCACAACTCATATTTTCTACCAACGTGGATTTGTCCACAGTCGAGAGTTGGAGCGTGAGACAACGCACGTATGAAAATCAGGATTACTTGTTTTGTTGGCTTGGATATTTGTTTTGTTTGTTACTTTGTATATTCTGTTTTTTTCCTTGCTCATTGTACTAGGTGTAACTATTGGGACGCTGCAAGAAATATATTTACACATTTTGGAATAAATGTAACTCTTCAGAGTCTCAGCAATATACTTAGAATATCCTACGTCTTGTAACACCTCTGATTGAGGTTCTGGCTGATACGTACTGTACATATATTATCATTCAGTACTTCTCACTTGAAGATGTGTGTCAGAAGAAGAACAATATTGTTTGTCTGATTTTTGTAATATGTTAGTAGTCAAGTGATCTATGCTATGGAGGGGGAAAGGAGCTGTCACCCTACTCAATTATCTTCTGACTTAGTTGTCTCATAAGTGATGCTTAATTGGTGTAGCTTAGAAGCAGGCAGTGCATTTCCGTTCCCAAACAAGTTAGGAAAGTTACCGGTTAATATATCCTGGAGTTCAAACTCTAATCTTAAATGCTTATAACAGGACGCCACGAAAGGTAAAACTTAGTTCGGTAAATAATAATAATAATAATAATAATAATAATAATAATAATAATAATAATAATAATAATAATAATAATAATGGAGCATGACATCTGTAAGTGGGATTGCTACTAAATTGAAATGGTCTGTACAGCTACTTTTTAACCACATAAACGCACTAACACTGCGAAACTAGCGCTCTACAAAATATTAGTGCTACATATGACAGGAAATATACAGTAATTAGCAAAGCTCGGAACTTGGGGACTTGTGTCTTTGCACGTGGCTAAACGACCGGACATCAATGTCAACAAACTCCCGCTTCCCGCACGGAGGTACTGTCAGGTCTGCTAGAAAAGTGGTCACTGGCTGGAACAATATATTGATAGTATTATGGTAGGTCGAAACACGAATTTTATAGCATGTATAATAAAAATAAACATCAGCAATATATCAAATTTACTGTTCTGCTCTGTATATTTTATTACAGTGTATGACTACGAACATTCGAAGATTTTCGAACCCATAACTTCTTCGCCTGTTAGTTAAACATGATTTGAAACGAGAAAAACTTATTTCCACGGCACATGAGATGATGGGAGCAAATTTAAAATAAATGTTTTAACTGTCACTGTTTTTTGTTCGATTTTCAGCAGTTGCTACCTGATCTCATATATGAGAAAGATAAGCATATCCTAAATTTTTCTCGAAAATAGTTTTCAATTAATGTGTCACTACTAGGTCAGGTCCCTCTACGACTTGATCCATGGCTATGGACAAATTTTCCACCAATTTAAAGGACTGCAATGTCTTTCAATGAATGCCGTTTCCAGCCTTTAGTTTGTGTGTGGCACAACTTACAAGATATAAGCTCTCCATTCGAAGAAAATAATGTATCTCCCCGAATTACTCCACGAAATTCTGTACCTAAAATTTAAAAAATGTATTTTCAAACTTCTATAATACCCATTCGAATAACACGTATTTTCTAATTCCTCTAACAGACCATTTATTTGTAATTCTCTGATTGTCATTGGCTTCAACATGACACAGTTTCCTCGTCCGTAGATGTGACCACTTTCTTAGTACATAGACTGTCCTTTAGCGCTTACAGTGCGAGCTTTGTGTACGTTGTACCTGTAACCTTACCATGCACACGACACACAAGTCCCCAAGTTCCGAGCTTTGGCAATTAGGTCAATGATAACACTGAACTAGTATGTATATATATATATATATATATATATATATATATATATATATATAATAGAACATAATAGTAAACATGATACACTTTAACTGTATATACACTATAAATATAATATTTACAATTAATTCATTTAACAAAATCAGCCCCGTTACAGTAAACAAAAATATATATTCTGAGATTATGAAATTCATATCTTTTACCATAAGTATCAGTAAAATTTTAAGCTAAGAAAATGTTCTTCCTACGTCACAAGACGTTGCAGTGACACAATTATAACAACAAAAATCAATATACAAATAAATAATATTTACATTTTACGCAATAACTTATATACAAAATACAGATCAAAATTAAATAGAATATAATATAGATTGAGAAATTAAAATAATATTAACACAAAAGTCTGAATGAAAATGCATCTGACTCAGTTTTAGAATCAGATTACAATGTAATAGTAACTTGGTGTTTTACATATATACAACGTTGACTATGGAACGCCTGTATTGCACTGATTCATAATCTATGCGTACCTGCTTACAATACTACCCTGCTTATGCATCCATGGCTGACGATCCACGTTATGCATCAGAAGAAATTACTCGATCCGCTGTACGTTTGAGAACAAAAATGCTCTGCCTGCCTGTAAGGTTCAAACTCATCTGCGAACAGTTGACTAAACAACAACGCAAATGAAACAACGATGTACACCGTCGTCGTCATTATCATCATCATCATCATCATCATCGATTAGTTTTCTTAGATTGTTCGTCTTCAAGGCTTCAGAAACTAGTGTCGCCATATTTTCTGCTAGCTTCCCTTGTCTCGTTTTCCTGTAATTCTGTATTCGTATAATCGTTTTGGAAATCTGTCATTGTCCAAACGTCGTTCATCTTTCATCAATTTCTGTAGATTGTCTACCTTTGTTGTAAATATTCAGTTCTTGTATAATATCTTCAGTTCTGATTCCATCAGTCCTTTTATATCCTAGAATCATTCTTAGAAAAATAATCTCTGTTGTCTATATTTTCTGTTTTTGTTGTGTCAGGGTCTAGTTCCAAATCGTGACTACCAACGGTTTACATAAAAACAAAAATAATTTTATTCCTAGTACTTTATATTTTCGATGTTTCTTGCTTACATAAAAGTAACCCTATTCTGGTATCATATCTTGAGCATGATTTTTCACACCTTCAGAAGAGTTCTGATCAAAAATCGAAGTCACCACTTTTACATATAATTTTAAAGTAAATTTAAATCATATTTACTTTATTCTGCTCGCCCATGTAGTTAAGTTGGGATAATGATTCATGTAAACATGACTTACATATGGCTCTGCACATAATGGACCGTCATTTATCTCGAGTGTTTGCTAAATCGGAATTGTTGCCATAAATTAATAATCGTTCGGCCTGTTTTGCTACTAGAGCGGCCTATTTGCATCGCTCCCGTTACCTTTGTGTTTGTTTGGCACCGCTGAGTACCCCCTCACTTTATTCGGTAATTTTAATTCTTTCTTCCCGAATCTTTATACCTTTTTTTTTTACATTTCAAAATTTTGATATATAGTTCAAATTTTTTCTTCGTTTCATAATCTTAACTCCGTTACAGTTATTCGTCCACTCTTTTCCACGTTTATTTTGTAAATCAGTCTCTAATGTATCATTTCAGTAGTCAAAAACGCATGTAGTTTCTCCGGTTGCTGAGTTACGACTGTCGGAATGACGCGAGACCTGTTAATTTTTAACTAAACGATCAGCCGCATTTCTCTCTCATCTCAAGCTATCGGCACAACTCTGGTAGTAGCGCGTTTGTCTGCTATTCTATAATTACCATAGGTCTGCATCGGACGTTTTCACTCGAGCGCCAAGTAGTTCATAGCATAATCCGATAGGTAGCGCACATGCATGACGGGTAAAATTGTCACGAGCGATAAATCCTCGAACGGTATAAGCCGAGCGTTAGACATTCGTTCTTGTTACAGTGATGAACTGTGTAGTAACATCATCGATGTTTATCATTTCAAATCTTTGCAGTGTTTAACTAACCTCTCCATAGTACAACTACACAAATTGCTTCTAAATGTAATATAGGCTAAATGTTGTAGGTAAATGTTTCCCCCCCCCCCCACGCAGGAGTGATTTTGTTTTTGCCGAATCTGATAGATGTTATTGGATGTAACTGTGATTATTATAAACGGAGAACACAATCACGGTAATGCAAGAACTGTATCAAGTTTTCTAGTAATAATAATAATAATAATAATAATAATAATAATAATAATAATAATAATAATAATAATAATATTAATAATAATCTCTAATAAATTAGTGTATCAATCTTTGCGTCTGTAACAGTTGTGCAGCATGACTATTCGTTTTATTATATTTTCTGTGACGTTATCTCTGTACAAATATTGTAATTAATCTACTACTATATCAATAATATTTTGTAAAACGTTTCTACATTGTCGCAGTATATAGGCGGAACACTATGTTTGGACCTATCATATTATATATGTGGTAAATCAAATATTGAATAATTATTAATTCGCAATAATAACTGTATATCGAAGTTTTTCATACTATTTTATTTATTACTTCATCTTCCTCTTTTGGTACGTTCCATTGACTGTTCTATTAAACGTTTGTCATAAACGCAGAAAATGAAGTCTTATTTTTACCGTGTGAGCAAAACATATGTGTAACTTATCTTTCGCCTTCCATAGAAGACAAGACATGTCGGTGAGATGACCTTGTACTGTGCTTCTATTTATTACGAGCGTATCGCGACCGATCGTATCTCACTCGAGGGTGCGACACTCGATCGAGTTCAAGCGAGCGATTTATCTCCAATGCAGTACTCTGATAATTACACTGGCACCAAAAAGTATTGGCACACTCAATATTTTCCCTATAAGATCTATATAAAGGCAAAGTTTAAGAAAAGAAAATATTTATTCCTTAATATAATGTAAAACTAAAAATCTGTCTCAGAAATCATAACTATAACACAAAATAATTATTAACTAAAGGAAATCTATTTTCTGATTTCAAAGAAAGTATTGGCATATTATAATAATGAATATACAATATTTCTCTGTATTGTATTTTCAATATCCTGTATGCAAGCCATTAGTACGGATGACAGCTTCCAGATGTCTCGGCATTGAATGAACCAAATTTCTCGTCGTTTCAGGGTCAAATCACACATCCAAGAACACTCTTAAACTTTTCCTTATAAGATGAGCGACGCTTGGCCCATTGTGTTTGTCCAGTGTTTTCCTACTTATTGTGAATGTCTGCTTGTTTATTATGATTGTCTATTGATAGTTGTGTCTTTCTACTTGCTTCTTGTGATTTTCGACTTCCTTACCATGAATATCTACATTCTTATTGTGAATTTCTAATTTCTTATGTACTTGTTAATTTTCTTGGTACGATTTATTTATTTTTGCGCTCGTATACTTTCTTTTTATGTTCGTATGCTTGTTATTTCTGTTCCTCTGCTTGCTTCTTCAGCCCGCCTCCTTGCCCCAACTGCTTGTCTGCTTGTCTCTTCTGCATGCTTGGTTACCATTCCTGCCTGCCTGCTTGCTATTTATGCTCAGTTGCTTGCTATTTCTGTTCCTCTGCTTGCTTCTTCAGCCTGTCCGTTAGCCTCTCCTGTCTGCCTGCTTGCTATTTATGCTCAGCTGCTTGCTATTTCTGTTCCTCTGCTTGCTTCTTCAGCCTGTCTGTTTCCCCTCCTGCCTGCATGCTCGCTATTTATGCTCAACTGCTTGCTATTTCTGTTCCTCTGCTTGCTTCTTCAGCCTGCCCGTTTGCCCCTCCTGCCTGCCTGCTTGCTATTTATGCTCAGCTGCTTGCTATTTCTGTTCCTCTGCTTGCTTCTTCAGCCTGTCCGTTTGCCACTCCTGCCTGCCTGCTTGCTATTTATGTTCAGCTGCTTGCTATTTCTGTTCCTCTGCTTGCTTCTTCAGCCTGTCTGTTTGCCCCTCCTGCCTGCCTGCTTGCTATTTATGCTCAGCTGCTTGCTATTTCTGTTCCTCTGCTTGCTTCATCAGCCTGTCCGTTTGCCACTCCTGCCTGCCTGCTTGTTATTTATGTTCAGGTGCTTGCTATTTCTGTTCCTCTGCTTGCTTCTTCAGCCTGTCTGTTTGCCCCTCCTGCCTGCTTGCTTGCTATTTATGTTCAGCTGCTTGCTATTTCTGTTCCTCTGCTTGCTTCTTCAGCCTGTCTGTTTGCCCCTCCTGCCTGCCTGCTTGCTATTTATGCTCACTTCCTTGCTATTTCTGTTCATCTGCTTGTTCCTTCTGCATGCCTGGTTACCCCTCCTGCATCTCTGCTTGCTAATTTTGCTCACTTCCTTACTAATTCTGCTCCTCTGCTTGCTTCTTCTGCCTGTCCGTTTGCCCCTCCTGCCTGCCTGCTTGCTATTTATGCTCAGCTGCTTGCTACTTCTGTTCCTCTGCTTGCTTATTCAGCCTGTCTGTTTGCCCCTCCTGCCTGCTTGCTTGCTATTTATGTTCAGCTGCTTGCTATTTCTGTTCCTCTGCTTGCTTCTTCAGCCTGTCTGTTTGCCCCTCCTGCCTGCCTACTTGCTATTTATGCTCACTTCCTTGCTATTTCTGTTCATCTGCTTGTTCCTTCTGCATGCCTGGTTACCCCTCCTGCATCTCTGCTTGCTAATTTTGCTCACTTCCTTACTAATTCTGCTCCTCTGCTTGCTTCTTCTGCCTGTCCGTTTGCCCCTCCTGCCTGCCTGCTTGCTATTTATGCTCAGCTGCTTGCTACTTCTGTTCCTCTGCTTGCTTATTCAGCCTGTCCGTTTGCTCCTCCTGCCTGCCTGCTTGCTATTTATGCTCAGCTGCTTGCTACTTCTGTTCCTCTGCTTGCTTCTTCAGTCTGCCCGTTTGCCCCTCCTGCCTGCCTGCTTGCTATTTATGCTCAGCTGCTTGCTATTTCTGTTCCTCTGCTTGCTTCTTCAGCCTGCCCGTTTGCTCCTCCTGCCTGCCAGCTTGTTATTTATGCTCAGCTGCTTGCTATTTATGTTCCTCTGTTTGCTTCTTCAGCCTGCTCGTTTCTTCCTCCTGCCTGCCTGATGGTTATTTATGCTCAGCTGCTTGATATTTCTGTTCCTCTGCTTGCTTCTTCAGCCTGTCCGTTTGCCCCTCCTGCCTGCCTACTTGCTACTTATGCTCACTTCCTCGCTATTTCTGTTCCTCTGCTTGCATCTTCAGCCTGTCCGTGTGCTCCTCCTGCCTGCCTGCTTGTTATTTATACTCAGCTGCTTGCTATTTCTGTTCCTCTACTTGCTTCTTCAGCCTGTCCGTTTGCTCCTCCTGCCTGGCTGCTTGCTATTTATGCTCAGCTGCTTGCTATTTCTGTTCCTCTGCTGGCTTCTTCAGCCTGTCTGTTTGCCCCTCCTGCCTGCCTGCTTGTTATTTATGTTCAGCTGCTTGCTATTTCTGTTCCTCTGCTAGCTTCTTCAGCCTGTCCGTTTGCTCCTCTTGCCTGGCTGCTTGCTATTTATGCTCAGCTGCTTGCTATTTCTGTTCCTCTTCTTGCTTCTTCAGCCTGTCTGTTTGCCCCTCCTGCCTGCCTGCTTGTTATTTATGCTCAGCTGCTTGCAATTTCTGTTGCTCTGCTTGCTTCTTCAGCCTGTCTGTTTGCCACTCCCGCCTGCCTGCTTGCTATTTATGTTCACTTCCTTGCTATTTCTGTTCATCTGCTTGTTCCTTCTGCATGCCTGGTTACCCCTCCTGCATCTCTGCTTGCTAATTTTGCTCACTTCCTTACTAATTCTGCTCCTCTGCTTGCTTCTTCAGCCTGTCCGTTTGCCCCTCCTGCCTGCCTGCTTGCTATTTATGCTCAGCTGCTTGCTACTTCTGTTCCTCTGCTTGCTTATTCAGCCTGTCCGTTTGCTCCTCCTGCCTGCCTGCTTGCTATTTATGCTCAGCTGCTTGCTACTTCTGTTCCTCTGCTTGCTTCTTCAGTCTGCCACTTTGCCCCTCCTGCCTGCCTGCTTGCTATTTATGCTCAGCTGCTTGCTATTTCTGTTCCTCTGCTTGCTTCTTCAGCCTGCCCGTTTGCTCCTCCTGCCTGCCAGCTTGTTATTTATGCTCAGCTGCTTGCTATTTATGTTCCTCTGCTTGCTTCTTCAGCCTGTCTGTTTGCCCCTCCTGCCTGCTTGCTTGCTATTTATGCTCAGCTGCTTGCTACTTCTGTTCCTCTGCTTGCTTCTTCAGCCTGTCCGTTTGCCCCTCCTGCCTGCCTGCTTGCTATTTATGTTCAGCTGCATGCTATTTCTGTTCCTCTGCTTGCTTCTTCAGCCTGTCTGTCTGCCCCTCCTGCCTGCCTGCTTGCTATTTATGCTCAGCTGCTTGCTATTTCTGTTCCTCTGCTTGCTTCTTCAGCCTGTCCGTTTGCCACTCCTGCCTGCCTGCTTGCTATTTATGTTCACTTCCTTGCTATTTCTGTTCATCTGCTTGTTCCTTCTGCATGCCTGGTTACCCCTCCTGCATCTCTGCTTGCTAATTTTGCTCACTTCCTTACTAATTCTGCTCCTCTGCTTGCTTCTTCTGCCTGTCCGTTTGCCCCTCCTGCCTGCCTGCTTGCTATTTATGCTCAGCTGCTTGCTGCTTCTGTTCCTCTGCTTGCTTATTCAGCCTGTCCGTTTGCTCCTCCTGCCTGCCTGCTTGCTATTTATGCTCAGCTGCTTGCTACTTCTGTTCCTCTGCTTGCTTCTTCAGTCTGCCCGTTTGCCCCTCCTGCCTGCCTGCTTGCTATTTATGCTCAGCTGCTTGCTATTTCTGTTCCTCTGCTTGCTTCTTCAACCTGCCCGATTGCTCCTCCTGCCTGCCAGCTTGTTATTTATGCTCAGCTGCTTGCTATTTATGTTCCTCTGCTTGCTTCTTCAGCCTGCTCGTTTCTTCCTCCTGCCTGCCTGATGGTTATTTATGCTCAGCTGCTTGCTATTTCTGTTCCACTGCTTGCTTCTTCAACCTGTCCGTTTGCCCCTCCTGCCTGCCTACTTGCTACTTATGCTCACTTCCTCGCTATTTCTGTTCCTCTGCTTGCATCTTCAGCCTGTCCGTGTGCTCCTCCTGCCTGCCTACTTGCTACTTATGCTCACTTCCTCGCTATTTCTGTTCCTCTGCTTGCATCTTCAGCCTGTCCGTTTGCCCCTCCTGCCTGCCTACTTGCTACTTATGCTCACTTCCTCGCTATTTCTGTTCCTCTGCTTGCATCTTCAGCCTGTCCGTGTGCTCCTCCTGCCTGCCTGCTTGTTATTTATACTCAGCTGCTTGCTATTTATGTTCCTCTACTTGCTTCTTCAGCCTGTCCGTTTGCTCCTCCTGCCTGGCTGCTTGCTATTTATGCTCAGCTGCTTGCTATTTCTGTTCCTCTGCTTGCTTCTTCAGCCTGTCTGTTTGCCCCTCTTGCCTGCCTGCTTGTTATTTATGCTCAGCTGCTTGCAATTTCTGTTCCTCTGCTTGCTTCTTCAGCCTGTCCGTTTGCTCCTCTTGCCTGGCTGCTTGCTACTTATGCTCTGCTGCTTGCTATTTCTGTTCCTCTGCTTGCTTCTTCAATCTGTCCGTTTGCCCCTCCTCCCTGCCTGCTTACCTCTCCTGCTGTTTGGCTGCCTCTCCTGTCTGTCTGTCTGCTTCCTTCATTTGCTCGCCTGCTTGCTCCTTCCCAAATGTCTGCTTGCTTCATAGTTTTCATTGTTCTTGGCAACTTTCTTTGTCAATTTATTTTCTTTCTTGGTTTCCTTATTTTTCATCTACCAGTTACTTTTTCTTGAACACTCTTTTTTTAATTGTCCAATTTAATAAACGCTATTTCACCCTCAGGTAAATTAGGGTAATAGTTGACATCAAAATACATACTTTATAACCAATAAACAATAGTAAAATTATAATATAAAATTGTGGTCACAGTTACAATCGACATGAATAATGTAGAAGAATGGACCGTAATGAAAGAATGGATCCTGTTAAAGATTAATGAGATGTTTGAGGAATAATCAATTTAAAAGATATACAAGAATGTCTAACCGTTTCAGAGTAAATACACGGTCTTTGAAAAGATGAACAATAGTACATTAATATAACAAAGTTTGACTTTCACTTTCAAATTAATACTTAATTCATGAACAATGGAACAGTTAAGAGTAATAAAAGGATATTATAAGCAATGATTTACGGTTACAATTTACATACGTGATTCAGGAACAAGTACAATAATTAAAATAATAATACAAGTAATGACATAACTAACGAATAACGAAATTCTTGAAGGGCAATATATAATAGTTGGGGTAAAGCAAAAGATTTAAAAACAAATGTAAACAGTAAAGGAATAGTAGAAAAACTGAATTAAAATTGCAAGTTAAACACATTCTTTTTAAAGCAGTAGGTAACAACAAAGAGATATGATATCAACACACTGACTGTAGTTACAGATTAAACACATTATTTTAAAAACAAACACGCAAAGAATCAATAGCTATTTTCAGGCATTATATACATGGACCATGTCTTTAATTCCAATCTTCTTTATTATTTTGTGTTTCAATCTATTTCAATTTGTTATTTTTCACTGTAACAACAAAAATATGTTTCATAAAGCCTCAAGGCATTTCTCTATATTTATTGAATCATGGTGCTCTTTGTCAATGGCAACTTGTAATGGTTATAGGAAGATATTATATATATATATATATATATATATATATATATATATATATATAATAGCTATTAAACATATTATTTTAGAAGCAATAAATAGCTATACTAAGAGATGGCTTAAAATTCACGAATTAAGTACATTATTTAGTAACAACAATTGGCAATAAGAAGGTATTACAAGAAAGGGCTCAAAATTAGAAATCAAATACCTAATTAAAATAAAAATTAAAACCAATAGTGCAATATTATAGTATGCGAAATTGAAGACTTACAGTTTCATAATACGAATTTTTTTCCCGGAATAATTTAACATTTTACAGTTTCACGAATATTCTATTCAAGAAGGACATGAAATAATTGTATGATTTAGAGTTGGTAAGCATATTGGTTAACGGTTTGGTAAATGTATAATTTAAAGTGTTCAGCAACAACTCAAACTCTTATCTTTCACGGCAAAAGATTGGACATTCATATAATACATGTTTGACATCTTGAGATTCCTTCCCAAAAATGGAAGTTGCATCGTCTCTAGAACACTCTTACTTATTTACTTTGCATGTTTCCTGTGACAATTGATTCTATTTTATATTTATGTTAATTTGTGTTTTTTATTGTTTATTTTGATCGTCTACTTCTTTTGCCCAGTGCTTTTGCTATCTATATACATCCTTCATCGTTTTTTTTAATTTTCGTCTTCTTTATTAATTGCTTGTCTTCTTTATTCTTGATTTTCTTGGTGCTTGCTTTGTATCTGCTTAATTTCTTCTTCCTCTGTACATCGTTGGTTTTTTTCTCTGTCAGTTCGTTTATTTCCTCTTCCTGAAACTCGCTTGTTTTTTTTGATATGGTATGTTGGTTGGTCACAGCAGTTCCACCGTTCAGGTACAGACTTTGTAAAAAAACTAAACCAGGTCTTCGAGAAGGAGGTGATAGTGGCAAAGTACGTAAATATGGTCATACTTTTAGCATGCAGGGCAATTAGTGTGATAAAAGACAGCGTCATACCAATATGTGACAACGCTGCGTCATGTTTTTTGTCTCTGCTTTGAAGGGAAAGTAGACAATGAGAGCACACAAAACCCATTTTGCTTTTATTCTTTATTCTACTCACACATGCAGTAAATCATAATTCCAGAGAAGTTTTCACAAAAATAAACATTTGTTATTTTAGCTTTCGCTTTGCGCTAGTAAAACAAAATAGAAAAAAAGAGGATAGTTCGTATAGTAAAAAAGCTCTGTGTACACATTATCCATCACCACAGCCTTCTAAACAAAGTCCTTGCGTGCAAGCGTGCGACACATTTTTGTAGCGCTTAGCTTAGAATTTATTTCTCGCTGTGGAATTTTATACTTAACAACCACGAGTTGATTAGATGTTGTATCACAAGTTGGGGCAGGTTGGAAGTGTCCAAGATAACACGGGTCCCAGTTACGTCATCTCCGGCGCCGCAAAGTTACTGAATGCCAGATAACTGTTACTTTTCATAGGCACGCATATCGGAACGGAAGTAATTACACGCTCGCTCTCTCTCCTAGCAACCACTCTCACAGAAACAGTATGGCGTGTTTCATTTTGTATACACGACCACAAAGTGGAGAGCCTCATTTTGTCTCAGTTATTATGTTTCTTCTCTTCCTAATTTGTACATTAATTTTTACGTGAATATTATTTCCTCCTTTTTCACCTGTTATCCCCTTTCTATTATCTTTCTCTTCCCCTATTTCTTTACTTCTTCATTTTCTTCCTTTTGTCATTTTCGTCATTATCTTCCATCTCTTTTTAAGATTAACTTCCTATCTTTATCTCTCTGAACATTATTACTCAGCATGTTTTGCTATTAGATCTATGCAAAAGATAGTAAATATCAGTACCTTAAAAATTATATACTTTGCATACTTTCACTCGGTAATGAGTTTTGGAATAATATTCTGGGGAAATTCCTCAGATAGTAACAGTATATTTCTATTACAAAAAAAGTAATTAGAATAATAGTAGGTGCCAAATCTAGGGAATCTTGTAGGACTATTTAAAAAAAAAACTACAAATAATGCCCATGGCTTGTCAGTGTAATATCTTTTCAGTAATAATCTTCCTCTTATGTAATCGTGAAAACTTTGTAACTAATTCAACAGTTCATAGCATAAATACACATCAAAAAATGACTTTCATACTCCATCGGCAAGTCTATCATGCTATCAAAAAGGAGTGCGTTATATGGCAGTAAAAATTTTTAACAGCCTCCCTATCGATATAAAAAATGAAACTCAAAACATAAGATTATTTAGGACGAAATTAAAGAAGTTCCTAATTTCTCACGCCTTCTATTCTGTAGGTGGATTCATGACATTCAATAACGCTTCATGAAATTGATACTAAGACTTTGTGTTGTACTAGTAGACTATATTGTAAATCTCGTCTGTATATATTTCATCTATACTGAGACTATAAATTAAATCTTTATAATAGTATTAAGTTTTTTGACTTGTTCCATATTCTAGCTGGGAAGCAATGTATGAATACCATGGAATGTTAATAAATACAATACAATACAATACAATACAATACAATACAATACTCCTATTATCACTGTTATTAAGTACTTCTCAGTCCTTATTCTCCTTTCTTATTTCGCCTTTATATTTTTCTTTCTGTCAAATCAATAATAAATTTGTATCAACAAAAGCCGCCCTAAATATGGATACATAGATCGGCCTACTCTTCCATCCACAGTGAACAATGATTAAAAACACTTATGCATGTGACAATTTGAAAGTAAAAAAAACATTAAGATAAATGATGGGAAAACATAGGAACTCATTTACAATAAAAGTTTCTAGTCTAAGACAGAAGATATAACTTATAGCTAATCAGGATGTGTTACGACTTATGAGAATGAATAAAATTTAATGCAAACCCCGTTTTAAAAATGAGAGCTGACAATAACACGTCGCATAATCAGTTTCAAAATTAAATGCCATTTTGACGTCAAAAGGACTCAAATGTGAGACTCGACTCTTATTTGGGGTGAACGGCCTGACTTAACTAAATCTCTCGTGTCACTAATAGAAGCGACAGTGCTGATAAGTCGTGTTCTCCTGAATAGGCATCTACAAGTTAACGGGAATCGTTGATTATCCCATGAGTAAAGCGTAGCAAACAAAAGGAAATCTCTTCGAGTCAGCCTCTTTATCCTGGATTCCTGTTATTAGACTCCTGACTACATAAAGAGAGAACGCAGCCAATATACGCAGCATCACACTAGTCTCTCTGGGTTGACCGTATAATCCACGGAAATTGGCAGATCATAGTGTTTCCTTATATTATATAAGTAGGCAAGTTTAGCATGAAAGATACTCTACCTTCTCCATAAAGATGTAATTGATACTTGATATTGTCATTCTAGCCCAGCCCTGCAGAACTGTAGCTCTTGAGAGCGACTGCTTTCCTCCCCTTTCTTACCTAACCCACCTTTTCTCCTGTGCGGTCACGGCGTTCTAGTTATGCTCGGCTACATCAACATTCATTCTCGGGGCGGAAGTCGATCACCTCCAATAGAAGTGGAGTGAAGCTGACGTCATATTTCCCCTCCTTACGAGTTCTGCAGGCCTGTTCTAGCCTGACGATGCCCCAGGAGGTTGAAAACGTTTGCACTTGTAATAAGGCAAAAAAACAAATGTTACGAAAAAAATATATTTTTAAACAGTTATAATGTAACTTGTTTTTGTATATCTTCTTGCTAAGTCATTAAGAATGATTATTTCAAATTATTAATAAATTATGTAGCATTGGCTTATCGGAACATCAACATGAATTATAAATTCGCTCATAATGAGTTAAATGAATAGTTTTGCTCAATGCAAATTGGTCACCAAGATTAAGAAACGACAAAACAATAGTAGGCGAAGAGTGGGAGAATTCATTGTCAAAAATACGAGTAACAATAGGAGGTCATCCTCTGGTTGTGATTCTGGCTGATATGTACATCTATTAACAGGCAGTACATATCACTTGACAATATGTGTCACAGGAAGAACAATTGTTTGTATGCATCTGAAGTCTGACTAGTGTAATATGTAGCTATTCGGCGATGTATGCAATGGAGGGGTAAGGAACTGGCCACCCAACCTCATTATCTCATGCGTCATAAGTGGTGCCTTCTTGGTATCACTTCTGAGGTTCAGATCTGTCTTAGGATAGTTGACTAAACAACAACAATAGGAGGTCAACGTTATTTTCTCGTTCACATAATAAGAAATAGTGTTTTCATGGACTTATGGCGGTCTTTGCGCTTAAGATTATTGGGTAAAACTATTGCCTTAACCAATTTACAATACAAATTTAGAGCTAATTCTTTAAACAAAAATTAAATGTTATGTTAGAAAGGCTCGTCTTTAGTTTTTTCACGTCAATGGTGTCATATTTTCCACTGAAATTTTACAGATTACTATTATTATGAATGCTGTTATTAACAATGAAACAATTATTATTACTGTTATTATTAATATTGTCACTGAATAATAATAATAATAATAATAATAATAATAATAATAATATTATTATTATTATTATTATTATTATTATTATTATTATTATTATTATTATTATGTCATATTTCTTCCGACGAAATGGCTGCGTTCTGTCCACTAGAACTCATGTTTCAATATCATATGCAGGTACCGGTACATATATTGTCTTAAAAAGATGAATGTGAACATCGCATGTATACCGTGCCTTTGTGTGGACAGGAAATATTTACGGTATAAAATATTCAATTAATTATGTAGGCGAAACAATTTTTCCTACATAATACAGAGTAAAGATAAGTTGCCATGAACCTTCACGATTCATTTGTATATGGATTGAAACATTTGTTTCGTAGTAAATTTCTTCCTCTGAGACTCCAGTGGTGACGGTTGTGGCAGGATGTCTGTGGACTTAAATTGGATTTGTTGTAGAGAGTTGGGGATCTTTGTCTCTCTCCTCCTGAGACTATGTACGCCTTACTTGACTTGTGTTATTCTTTACAGCACCCTTACGCCGTGATGGTAATATTATTAATCCTCGTTCCTTACAAGAAAAATCCGCATATGAACAAACTACGCAAGATCCTTACAAATTTTAGTAGATAATGCGTTCCACCGTATTGTATTAATTCTGCTGGAATTTTTTCGATACCTGGAGACTTGTACTTTTCAACTTTTCTGTCGCAATTTCAACTTTAGGAAGTGTTAAAATGGCTCAACCGTTTGTATTTGAATATCGTCCCGATCATTCCTATTCGGCTCATGTAGGCTACATTTAGTAGTTTAAAAGTACTATAAAATAAGTCACGATATAATGTTAAGCAAGTTTTTGAAAGTAAATGGGGTCCACCGCTGTGGAGTAACGACCGGACGCTGGTCCAAATCCTGGTTGGGACAAGTTACCTAGTTAAGATTTTTGCTGGGGTTTCCCTCAACGCATTAAGAGCAAATGCTGGGTAACTTTCGGTGCTCGATCCTGGACCCACTTCGCAGACATTATCGCCAGATAATCATAACCGTTGATATAGCATCGCAAAATGACCAATTAAATAAAAAACTAAATAGGCCTAGGTCTATCAGTTTTATGATAGAGTTTAGTGCTATTATGCTCTTACAAAGTTCACATTTTACCTCAAATTTGTCGAACAATTTAATTGAACATCACTTTTCCGTATTAAGAGCATTTCCAGTTTTTTTTTGTATAAATGTTTGCGTAACATTGCACTGTTTATTCATCTAATATCGGTTTCCAGTGCCAGCCAATTGAGAAGCCTGTTTTCTGTCTTCATCTGATTTCGAATTATTCGATAAATATCAAAGTTGACTATGTCGTACAGATAGACATTGATATTTTGGATTGACATTTTTTTAGCCTTTTACACAATAGATCCCTAGTTACGTTAACACAGTGATGTGTTTTAAGAGAGTAGGTACACCATTGGCCTGCAAAAATTTAGTCAATTTCATTTTTTTTATACCACAGCTATTATAAAACTAAATGAACAAAACCTTTCAAGCTTAATATACATGGTACATTACACTTTATAAAACACTGTTCAGAATATTAAAATAGCTCAATAAAATAATAATAATAATAATACTAATAATAATAATAATAATAATATCAGATTAGCACAATTTTTTACAACCCTAACGAGAAGAGCAGGCATTATAGCCATCGATCGCAGGAATCAAAGAAGCCTCATTCTTGACCCCACTGTCCGTTTTAAGAAGGATGATCAACAAGCCAATAACGTTAACGATGAAAAGAAGTCTATTTACAACCCATGTATTCCTCACTTCATGAGAGATACAAAATGAATATTAATACATGGGAAGTGAAAGGACTTCTTTTTGGCGCTAGGGGAACTTCATTTAAGTTAACCAAAACTATTCTCCTTTCTCTTAAATTTTCTAATTAGGATATTAACAAAATATGTCTAATGGTATTGAGAGATTCATTATCTATTTTACACAATAACTTTTATAATACTATGTAATTTTTTTTTTCACTTCATTTCATTACTCTTCAATGCATTTTCATCTCATGTTTCTCCGAAATCAAATTGTACTTTTTTTTTTAATTTATCATTGTTCCGTATTCTCTCCGCAAACATATTATACTAGGACATCATTTTATTTTTACTTAAATTTTTATTGTACCTGAGTTTTTGAATGTACTTCACTCCCACCCCTTCTACTAATGAAGTTCCAACTCCACACAGAACCAAGACCGCAGATAGTAAGCAGTACTGAATGAGTATAGTACGTTCCAGAAATATGTTCGCGTTTTCCAGTGACGAAAGAGCTTCCAATATTGAATCATATTTTCGCACAGGTACTGTCCGTTTGCCTACGTCGCATCCCGATTTCCCCCACCTGCTTCTGCTCGCCCCTCTGTAAAAGCTGGGCTGTCTTAGCTCTTTTCTGAAAACATTAATTTCTCTTAGGAATTGGACCTTTACGTAATATTATACAGCTGTTCAATTTAACTTAAATAAAAGGGCCTCGTTAAGTAATGAACTGTCACGTGATTTCCTCCATTTCTACTATCCTGCGGCATGACCACTTGGACGGACGGTAGATAGCATGTCTGAGTAATTTTATATTTTCGGGTCCGGCAGAAGTGAAGATTGAATTCACAGTACGTGGAGTAGGTACAGAATTATTTCAACATGAGTTACTAGTACGAAGGACGAAACTGGCAATTGGAATTAGATGCAATAGTCTATAGTGCGATAATATGCACAAAAGAACTGAAGCCTGTATCGAAATGAACGGCCACCATGTTCAAAATTGTGTTTAAATATTCATAATATGATTATTTTTCAATTTAACTTCTTTCTCTATATTGTACGCTAATATGCTGTAGACAGTATACACTGCATAATGAATACTTTCGCATGGATAACTCACTTCGTGAGTAAAAACTCTTATTCTTAATACAGTACTGTACTTTCATTAAAGAAAAACCTAATGAAAATTATCAAACTCAAAATCGCGATATTTCCTAGTTTACGTAAATGGATGAACTACTTTTCTTCCATCCTATACCTAGTAGAGTGATTTGTGTTTTACGCCAGTATCATCGAACTCCAGTCTTGGAGGGGGGAGCAAGCGGTGTTTCCGGTTCTCTAAATGTATAGACAGGTTAATATTAAAAATGTTAGTAAAAATAAAATGATGTCCCTGTACCACAGTCTAATATATATAGTCACGAAACTCAATACTTACTAAATATGCAAACGTAGATAGTTGCTGACCACCAGGATTGGCCACCATGTTCAAACTTATGTTTAAATATTCATATTATGATTATTTTTCAATTTAACTTCTTTCTCTATATTGTACGCTAATGTGCTGCAGACAGTACAATATACACTGCATAATGAATACGTTCGCATGGATACCTCAGTTAGTGAGTAAAAACACTTATTCTTAATATAGTACTGTACTTTGATTAAACAAAAACCTAATGAAAATTATGAAACTCAAAATTGCGATATTTCCTAGTTTACGTAAATGGATAAACTACTTTTCTTCCTTCCTATACCTAGTAGAGTAATTTGTTTGTGTTTTACGCCAGTATCATCGAACTACAGTCGTGGAAGGGGATAGCAAACTGTGTTTCCGGTTCTCTAAAGGTATAGACAGATTAATATTAAAAATGTTATTAAAAATAAAATGATGTCCCTGTATTTTTCATTTAACCTCTGCTTTGTATTCTGGATCCTAGTGGTCAGCCATAAATTTCGGCCAGATGTCTCAAATTGTGGAATTTCTTGTATAATAAAATATATAATTAATTAAATCTCTGCATGCTTCTTTGACTCGAAAGTTTCAAAGACCTACATTCACAATATAGTCTAGGATTTTTTGCCTATTCCTTCAGGAAATAGTCCTATATTTTTCTTAATAATTTTAGTGAATTTAATATTGAAGGTAACGATAAGAAAAAAAAATATTTCTTGAAGGAATAGGTAGAAGATTCTAGACTACGCTGTTGATAAACATTTCAATAAAAAAAATCATGCAGACATTTAATTAATTGCATATTTTTATGTAAATGCTTTTCGGTTGTAAAAATGTATGCGAATTTGATATTATTTTTATAGGCGATTATTAGCTATTTTAATATTCTGAATAGTGTTTTATAAAGTGTAAAGTATGTATATTAAACGTGGAAAATGTTGTTCATTTAGCCATTATAGTAGCTGAGTATAAAAAAAATGATTTTCACAAATTTTTGTACACAATGGTGTACCTCTCCCTTGATTTTCTTAGAAAACAATAACAGAAATTTGACTTCTTTAAGGGGACTGGGTAGTGATTCCTGTACGATTAAAAATTTTCAGTACAGAAGTTTAGTTCAATATTTCTAGGCTCTTAGTGCTTAGAGTGGAATACAAATTTCCTTGCTTATACAATAAATCATTCTGAATTCAGTGGTATAAAAGACAACTAATTAGTTTCGTACCCAAGTGCAAAAGAAAGGACCTAACTGATAATCTGTCTTCCCACTTTGCTAAATGTACCTCACTCTTCAGGTGCACATTACTTGCTACAATCTTCACTCATATACTTTGTATTTTTTTAAGTTATCTAGTAATGTATATTGTAAATTCTAAAGCAAAATTTAGTACAATATTTCACTCCAAGTGAAGCAGAAAAAAATATTTAACTTTGTTCACCATTTCTGCAATTCTTTCAAAGCATTTTTTTCTCGTATTTTTCTGATATTCATAAACCCGAAGGTCTACTATGTAGAACACAGGCTGCAGAAAATACTGTAAAAATTTCATGTAAATTTATTCAATAATTTCAGAGAAAAATGCACATAAGTATGAAAAATGTGAACTTACAGAAAGCTGCATTTAAAAAAGAAGGATGTATGAATTACATACACCGTCAAATTTAAAGAGGCTGTTTAAAGGGCGTATCTGCAGAAATACCCACCACAATATTATTTTGTATTGCTTTAAAGAGCAAGTTTTGTAGTTTTTTAAACACAAAATAAAAAATAGGTTTTTTGACCCCTAATCACTACCTGATTCCCTTAACAACAGAGGAATCTTCATAATTATGTAATGAATCTACTAAATATACGAGGCTACCAATTTTAGTCCTTCAACCGATGGTAGCCGAAGTTACCAACATTTTCGTCTTAATTCCATCTCCTCAAATGAAAATAAGCCCAAGAGACCAAGGACTATAGTACTATTAAATATTTTAAAATTATACTGACACAAAAATTTACAGACGTTCTAATGCCCTGGTTTAAATTCATCTGCAAAAGTCAATACCCTTTTCACATTTCGTGATTCCTGCTCCATTCCACTTCATTGAATTCTGCCAGTGTAGCATGGAAGATTGATAATTGCAGTAATCTCAATCAAAATTAGCAAAGACTCTGTGACCTGGCATCGACTGTGGGTATCGCTATTTATAATGATCATGAATTCATGAATAATTCAAGCTTCTCATATTGGAGTTAGAGAAACGTCCTATTTTCGTACCTCTCTGCACAGACATCACATTCATTTTCTAGGAAACAGAGCGTCTAAAACTACGATACAATTTAACAGGGTATTGTGTAAATATTTAATCTTAGAAGTTAAAATACACAAGTACTTTTTCATATTCTGATATTTATTTCAGGGAATAGGAAAATTATTATTATTATTATTAATGTTATTTTTACACATCTCACTACATTCAATGTAGCTGTTGTTTGTATTTTAGCTATTACTGTGTTTGCCTCTGAGCAAGGATCGCAGTTCAAACTGAGCCAATCGATAGACATTTCCTCATGAGAAATATAAATTACGTTTCCATCAGAAGGTCGTATGTTACTCTAAGTTTCTGGGATGACATTTCACCTATTAGCGTCATCAGCAAAATCGTCGGCGGACTTTAGATTGTTAAAATAGATTGTATAAATTCGTGTGCAGATAATAATAATAATAATAATAATAATAATAATAATGATGATAATAATGATGATTTATTTAACCTGGCAGAGTTAAGGCCATACGGCCTTCTCTAACACTCAACCAGGAGTAAAACTGCGTTACAAAAACACTACAAATTTACAAAGTACACTACAATTTTACACACAAAACTGACTAAGATAATAATAATAAAATGTAAACAACAAGTAGGTAGAAATCAGACATAATTTATAACATACAGAAAGAAAGGAAAAAAAAACATAATAAAATGTGTATGTGTATGTGTGTGTATTTATTCACACTGCATTGGGTATATACCCGGTGGCAGTGGTAACTAATTACACTCAATAATGACAATAATAAACTTATTAATTAAAAATACAATTAATGATAGTACTAATAATAATTAATAATAATAATAATAATAATAATAATAATAATAATAATAATAATAATAATACAGCAGGTCAAAATAAATGAGACATACAAAGTATAAAAAATTCAGTAAATAATAATAATAATAATAATAATAATAATAATAATAATAATGATAAAAATAAGAATAGTAATAATAATAATAATAATACACTTGCCAGCTGGGCCCAACTGCAAGAGTTTTCAGTGAAATTAGAAGCGATGGGAGAACTTGTATCGGAACATCATTTTGTTTTTACTAACATTTCTAATATTAACCTGGCTATACCTTTGGATTAACGGTTGAGAACCAGATAGACTGTTTGTTACCCCCTTCTAAGACCGGAGTTTGATGATACTTATGTAGATTATACTTACGACTTTTAAGGAACCCGCAGGTTCATTGCCGCCTTCACATAAGCCCGCCATTGGTCCCTACCCTGAGCTAGATTAATCCAGTCTCTATAATCATATTCCACCTTCCTCAAATTCATTTTAATATTATCCACCCATCTACGTCTCTGTCTCCCCAAAAGTCTTTTTCCCTCTGATGTCCCTACTAACACTCTATATGCATTTCTGGATTTGCCCATACGTGCTACATGCCCTGGATTTAATTAGCCCTACTAGTATAAAATACAAACAAATCACTGTACTAGGTATAGGAGAAAAAAGAAATAGTGCATCCATTTACGTAAACTGGAAACTATTACGATTTCGAGTTTGATAATTTTCGTTATGATTGTATTGCATTTGAAATTCATTTCTCGTCATCCACTGAAAAGCTAGCTAACTACCAGCGTATTCCGAATCTCACCAGTCCGGTGGCATCAATGACGTCACGTTGCAGCGAAATAAGGAACAAAACTGCTGTAAGGATCGATGGCTGTCATGGCGACTTTACAAGTTGTTGTCTGTGCTACGCTAGCAAAATTTTGCGAAATTTTCGTACTCCCATCTCGTTCAAAGAAAAGATAGCATAAACAATTTATATCTTGAACCGGTAGTAATAACTGGTCCGTTGACATATTCGCTCATAAGCCATTAACATACTGTTTTTACGTTGTGCTCATTACAAACAATACAGCAGAACTAAAGCAGAACACACCGCCATGACACAACAGTGCACGATGTTATTCGCCTGCTAATTCCCGCCCTATACAAGAACCAATCAGATTCACTGATAGCGGCTCATGGAGACTGCCACAACCTCTGCAAGCTGATGGCACCGGTGCGACACCGGTGGAGCATCAATGACGTCATCGGTGGAATTCGGAACACCGCGATGCCATCGGATTGCTCACCGGTGAGATTCGGAATACGCTCTACTATACCTTCAAGGGCAACTTAATACATAATGATTCAATGAGTAAGCGGAAGGGAAACATACTGTGTCCATCTTCTGTCACTTTGTACAGGGTTTCCAAAAAGGTGTTACCACTTAGATGAGATTTACTTTATATATCAGAATTAGGAGAGGTTGGATTGTTACGCAGACGGTCCAGGTTCGAGTCCCGTTGAGGCATGGGATTTTTCATTGGAAAAATCTATAGTGATGCTTGTGGCGGCTAAGGTCACAGATGGAGTTTTTCTCGGAGTTCTCCCGTTTCCTCACGCCCGGCGTTAACATCATTAATTTCTATCTTCCCACATGAAGACTGGCGACGCAAGAAGGGGGCTGGTCTCGGGACGAGTACGTAGTGTTGTCTGTTCGAAATCTGGATGCCAGCGAACCTTTAGAGTATTCGGCTGATGAGAGTTGAAAATGCATTTATCTCGAGGGCAAGCGTAATACATCTACTTCGCCGTAACACTGGATCATAGTGCCCTGACTGCCAATTAAAATACAATACAAAAAAAAAGGTCAGATAGAGTAATCCGATATTAAGAATGTGAACTTGCAGAGAAAATATTGTAGTAATTATAAACATCTTTACTTATCTTTATTTAAAACAGTAGGGAGTTACTTTAAGCATTACGTAATATATTACGTTTTAATGAAAAATGTATTTTGTGGTGAATTGATTTGTGTATGTGGAATATTATTAGAAAATTTAATGTTATTTTTTGCAAGACCGTGTTTTTTTGTTGTATTTACAGCTATTGTTGTTAGGCCTTGAAAGTTAGAATTCCCACACAGAAACTTGTTGCTATAGAAACCGTTCTTCATAAGTCCAGGCTTCGAGACTTTGGACCCGATACAATAAGTTTACTGTGCATGCACTGTAGGTTGTAGTGAAAGGTAGTAACAACGTAGAAGTAACAAAGTTGCTATTTACAGTAGAGTACGGTAGTATGGGGAAACACACATGTACATTCTGAAAGTAAATATACATTACACAATGATAATGTCAAAAGAATATGAAAAGCATTTATTCTCCTGTCTTTTATAAGCATTTGTGTTTAGATAGATTTATTGATATAGTTCACAAAAGTACAAAACTTAATAATTTAACAAAAGATCTATATACAAATGTAGTTCTACATAATAAATATACAATTTCCTAAACTAATTAATCTATCGCAAATCTCAATAATTTATTGGTTCAAACTTGCACTTACGTCTTGTTTTAGTGCATGTTTAAACCAATCGTGATAACCCTTAAGACTTTAAACCTTATTTATTTGCTCCTTTTCAAAATCTAATTGTAATATTTAGGTCTTATTTTACATAATAATTTATTATTCCAATTAGATGATCAGATGTCGACATACTGTAAGTCATGAACCTGATATAGCTGAATCGGTACATTCCATATATGGGTTAATCTTTCTTTCTTGCAATATTTTCATGTCAGCAGAAACGTTTGCGTAACTTCTATGAAGACTACCGCATGCCTGCTTAAAAACAAGTTTGACAAATTGCTTACATAATCAACCTCAATTTAGTTTCATCATTGTGTCGCATGTACTCATTATCGATTCATTTCTATTATGATTTCTATTATGATCTAATAAATTTATTATAATTGCATTCTTATTGAAATTAAAATATATTAGTTAACCAATTTATAAAGTCAAATTTTCTTCTGAACCTTTACTAATTAATATAACTATCGGAATACCTTAATAACTACCTTAGTTCTCTATTTTCAAAATTTTTTTATTATTATTTTAAAAAAACCTTGACGTAATTCTATCTTATTTTCAAAACCTGTCTTCTTATCTTATTTAATTAATAATACGTTTTTCTGATTTTAGGAAAATTTAATCTTTGTTGATGCCTATCTCTTAGTAGGTAGTTTCGTTCCGTATCTATAGTTTTGATTGAATCTACTTTATTTGTGTTAGAGTTTCTATTTGTCATTTTACCTCTTATTAACTGTTCGTCACCTGCTTCTACTTCATCGGTCGGTATCGCACAGCTCCTCCATATTGTAGCACTTCCTCTCGCGCACCCCGGACTACCAACTGCATGTGGCATTCTTATTAATTGGTCTTCACTTGCGCTGACTTTGCCGGTTGATCCACAATCGCTTCTCTATAAGCATTTGTGTTTAATTATACACAGTGTTAATGGTGGAAATAAGCATGTAGCAATTTTAATCTTTTCATTTATCCTATTGGTCGTCTTTAGGAAGTGCAGTTACAGTACCGAATTGCAATGTACTACAAGATGCATTCTCAGTGTCTCAAACGTAAATATTTTTCGGTTATCTGCCAAAGCTGTAGAAATCTGTGATCTACGTCGCATGACGTGATAGGAGCAAAACGAAAAAACCTAACATCATTGCAGTCTCTAAGAGACAGTCCTTTATTCTCGGGAGACTCTATGTCCACTAATTTTCTGTTTATGTTATCCGTTATTTTTACATAAAATTGATTTCCACTTCTGATTTACACGTTTAGTAACAGGTGTACTTCATGTCTCATTAATTCTCTGCATCATTTTCTAAATTGATTTGAGGGCTTCCGGCATCTCTTGCTCTGACTTTTCTAACCGCGTAATAGTTTCAGACACAGTTTGTATGAAAACCAAATTATTCTTCAGAACCTTCAAATCCAGAGAGTTTTCCTTTGCGTATCTGTTGGCATTCATTCTACAGTACCCTCACCCACTGTACGCTTTACCACTATACTCAGTACGCCGTCATGCGAATTTACCACTGAACTGCTCTATTGGGTCCGAAGTCTCGAAGCCTGTTCATAACATAAAACTATACTGAAATAGACCATTAAAGTGCCCTTATTATTATTTAGTTACCATTACAGTGTAGTTCTGCGAAGCATTTGGAATAATATTGTTCTAAATTTGCAATGCAAAATGGCTATCAAATGCAAAACTCGCCTTATTCAGGTGAAGTGATTTGTCAGAAAACAGGAAAAACCGTTATGGATATTGACAGTTTTGCTTTTGATAGTAGTTTTCTGAGCTCTATGGAAGAGGAATTAGGCAAGATTTGCATAAACCGACTATATCAGTAGATAGAGAGCTGCAAGAAGTAGAACACCCCATATGTAACTCTTTTTTTTATTTTGGATAAGGCGAGTTTTGCACTCGATAGCCTCAATTAAGTTGTGTGTGCAATTTTAAAAATATAATGCTGCAAAAAATGTTGTGCAATACACGTTTGTAAAGTGCATTACAAAATCTCGGAAATTGAAAAACTCACTCTGCTCGTTTTTCAGAGTTTTTCTCGACTTTGTGAAAAGCACTTCCCAACCTTTTATCCTAATACAGTAGAATTCCTCGTATCAGGCAACTGTGGGACAAAACCAATGCCGGATAACTGATTTTGCCGGATAATTGAAAAATATGTTTATAGGCCTAGGTTATGTAAAGACACACTGTACAGGACAAACATTTTTTTCCATGTTGAAATTTAGTAATTTTCATACAGATATTGAAAAATAGTTTTGAAATATATATAATATTTATTTTTGGTACTGAATACTGTAATGTACATTAATCACTTCATAATTATTGTAATACAGTAATACATAATAGCGTAACAAATACTAAAAGTTTTCGTAACCTTATAACAATTTTAAATGGCGGTCCTGTGACGTTGAGAGCAGTGTAGCGAACTTCGCAAATATGAAGACGATGAAGTAACGCTCGATGATTTGAGCGTAAGAATATTTTGCTTGCGTTTCGCGGAATCCATTGCGCAACAGCAGCGCTTAGCGGTAACAGCCATGATACTATCCATCACTCGAATGAAATTTTTGCGCGCTGTAGGAACAGAGCATTTCACACTTTCCTATTTAGATTCATCCAACACCCCTTCCAAACGGGCGAGTTCAAATGGTAAATTTAAAGATATCGTTTCTGCGCATTGTTTGAAAGGTCCAAGTGACAGCTTACCGATGCTACCCGTTATACTTCAGGGACAATGTAAAGAGTAAACACGACATATGCGGTATGTGCGATCCATGAAAACCACTCACATTTTCGTCCGAATTCCCCCTTTCGCATGAATGACTATTTTATTTTGGCCTGCCAAAAGTGCCGTTGTTTTGGTATTGCCGGTTATTTGGGTGCCGGATACTAGGGATTTTACTGTATATTGCTGTATTAAAACTCTCTTGTTATTAAAATTAAAAGCAATCTCTGTTTCTCTTGCAGGTAATGATAATCCTTCTGTTTACTGCTGAGTAACTTAACTGTACTGTCTCCATGGTTATTTCTTCATATGAAGGTAGGCCTTGACTTACGTTTTTGCATTCAATTACTTCGATATAGCCATAATAGGGTGTGTCTCTACGTATGCGGAACTTTTCATAAATATAAGGAAATTTTTATGTACTTTTGTATCCTCAAGATCTGGTTCACTAGCCATCATCATAAAGCTTGCAGTAGCTTCGGATGGAATTATTTTGGACTAAATTATTCTTCACTGACAAACTGAAAAAACTATTAATAAAATGTCTTTAAAATAGATTCAGAATAATTTATTTTTGATCAGAATTTTGTTAACGATTATATTGCGATTTTAGTTATGAATATTAGGAGATTTGAAAATTACGGATAAGAGGAATAAGTTTATTGAACAGAGGATATAAAATTTATGTAAATATTTTGAAAAGCAAACTCAATGAGCATTACGACAATATTAACAGTGAAGAACAAAATGGTTTTCATCGAGGAAGATCCTGTTGTGAGGGATATTTTGCATTGAAATTACTGGTTGAGAAACACATGCATATGGCATTCATTGATTTTAAAAAAGCTTTTGATAAAGTTAATCGCAATAAATTACTTCAGATTTTGGCAGATGATCAAGTACCTCAACAGATCATACAAAATATTTACAACATATATAAAACAACCATAATAGCAATTCGAAGCAATAATAGACTTTCAAAATGGCGACCCATTTATAGTGGAGTACGACAAGGCTGTGGTCTTTCACCACTTCTGTTCATTATATATATATATATATATATATATATATATATATATATATATATATAACAGAATCGTTCAAGATTGCCGGCAGACACGCCGTGGATTTATTCCAATTAATCGAAATTTGCAGCTTGATGCTTACTTTTCGTTGATGATCTAGTTCTCATAGCATCAACTGAAGATGATTTACAATATTCAATACACAATTTAAATATGGTCAGTGAAAAATATAACATGGAAATTAATATTGAAAAAACGAAAACCATGTCATTTTGTGGGAAATTCCCTGTACCAAGTAAAATCTCTTTGAATAATGAAATAATTGAAAGAGTAAATACTTTCACTTACATTGGCTATACACTATCACCTTATGATAAAGTAGATATTGCTGAAAAAATATGTAAATATAATAAAAATTCAGCGGAAGGATCATCTCGAACGAATGGATCGATGCAGAATTCCAAAAGCACTGTTTCATTACCATCCGCATGGCAAAAGATCTCTAGGTCGTCCGAAGAAGAGATGGACTGAAAATTCTAGTTTGAGACCGTAAAAGCCCACTCGGCCTAATACGTGTTAGGAAGACGACGACGACGAGTTATGAATACTATCGCCTGTTGCAATTTTTTCATGAATATTCAAATATCTCCTTACTGTTATTTTCATCTTAGGTGTATGATCGAAGACAATTTGATCTACAGTTTTCTATTTTATACCAAATCTGTTTTTTTAGTAATATGATGATTTTAATTATGTTTTCGACTGTAAAATTTCTTAATAATCGGCATTATTGCATTATATATTTTGTGAATAAGCAAGAATTTTAACTTTATCATAGGACTACGAAACTCAATTAAATTAATGAGCACTCAACCGGTAATGATTTTGGCTTCATTCACTAAGAATCTCCAGAGATTTCTTTCTTCAGCTGCGTCTTTATGGGAAATTGTCTACTTGCCCTTATCAATCGAATTCGTGGTCTATCGAGTGGCCTTTTCTCTCTGACGTTCTTCTCCTTTGATATTTTGAGGAGAATACATTGTCATCATAGTCTTCGCTTTTCACCAGTGCTGCTATATCTGGATCTTAATGCATGTTTCTCATATTACAAATATTTAGGATTCTCTATATACTCTTTTCTGGAATTGAACCAAAATTCATTGCTTTTGTTTTTAAATGTATAAAAGATTTTGCTTATTTTTTGTCGAAATTCACGTTTCTGCTGAACCGCAGGTAGTAGGCCTATTATTGTTTTGTTGTTACGGAACGTAATTTGGATCTCTACTTTTTTGGAGACTTTTTAACATATGTTTGCATTAACTAAGCGGTGCGTGCTTTTCTTCTCAAAGAGGTTTTCATCGTTAGTCATACATATAAAACATTTAAAATTAGCTGGGTTCTTCTTTAAATTTCCAATTGTCTATCTTAAATAATATGTTTATATTATTTGAGTGTTTCTATACAGCCCGACAAAGCGAACTTCCGACGCGAAAAATACGTTCAACAACACGATGTGACGTCATAGTATCGTAAAATAAACTCACCTGGCCAACTGCAGCGCTCTGTTCTATAAAGTCAAGTCAGAAGCTCGTCTTGCTGGTAATATGTTCATGTATAGAGTCTGGCTGGGCGGAAGAAAAGGCCTACTGGCCTTAGCTCTGCCAGATTAAATTAATAAATTATTATTATTATTATTATTATTATTATTATTATTATTATTATTATTATTATTATTATTATTATATGATTTTAGAGGAGCCAATTTTTCTACTGGTGTCTTCTGATTCGTTGGCCAAAACCCTGAATAATTGTTTAATATGTTATGACTACAAAATAATAATTATAAGTGTTCATACAATTAATTTTGTAAATATATATTCTATTTTAAATTAATGTATGGAATATAGGATGGTAAATGAATTACAATGACGTATGAATAACAGTTGAAAATAAATTAGAAAAATTCGCATTTGTATTATAAAAATGTAGGCCTATTTAAAATTTAATTGCTTGGCTTATATTCAAATTATTAGAGCTTTTAGTCACATGGAGGTTTAATTTAACTCGTGGAAATTCGGTAATATTAGCCAGCAGAAATACGTACCAAATTGTTGAGGTAATTAAAGAGAACTAAAACTTCGATTATCGTTGAACTGATTACGAGCGTTCAGTTAAGCACTTAGTTGAAGCAAATTCCTGTATTAGCTGTTCTTTAAACAACTGTTAGAAGAAAGATCTGGACTCCACAATTGACACCAACAAGGCATCACTCATGAGGCAGCTAGGCCAGGAAATAATGGGGTAGGGTGGCCAGTTCCTTTCTCCCTCCATTGCATACATCGCTGACTAGTTACATATTACACTAATCAGACTTCAGAAGTACACAAACAATTGTTCTTCCTCTGACACATATCGTCAAGTGAGGTGTACTGCCTGATAATAGATGTTACTAATGACAAGAGTAACAATGCAGTAAAACAGATGATTTATATACAGTAAACAAAGTAAAGCGTGAACAATATTGGTCACAAAATTTACTTAAGATATGAATTCGTCCATTTAAAAAATTTTTATTGAGAAAACTGGTGTATTATTACAATGAATTGTTAGTTATTAAAAAAATAACAGAAATTCGAATCAATATACAGGGTGATTCACGAAGATTGTGATTTTTTACATCGTTCTGATGAAAAAGGTTAACATAAACATTCGTCATATTTTTTACAATGAGTGAGTTACGCCTTCCTGAATATTAAACATAAAAGTATATATTATTAAGGTTTAAGCATTTAAATTATTTACAACAATGATACCGGGTGTATTATAGATCCATTAAAGAACATTCACGTTATTACTCGCCTGAAAAATCTGTATTAAAACCGGTTTTCAATGACCTCATTTTCTGCTACAATACACGTAGCCGCCCGTGTGAACTGCGCACACCGTATTCCCTAACTTCCGTTGTTCGGATGCTAGATAGATACGTTGAACCGGTGTTGAGTTATCTCTAACCTTGAACCTGATGTCACGAGATTTTGTGTCACTGTTATCAGCTGTACTGTAACACATACAGCTGTAATAATCCAAAGAGAGAGAGAGTTCACAAGAATGCGTGTTAAGGAAGAAAGAAACGTGATTTTTTTTCCCGAAACTATTCAAAATCGGATACATTTATGTATGAACTTTTTTCATCAGAATGATGTCAGAAATCACATCCTAGAGTATTACATAATCTTCACTCTGTATACTGGGTGTTCATTTCAAAGTGTGTCATGACGTCACTGTTGTTGGGTCACCGATTTGAAGCGAGTTTCAGCTTATATGTTAGAGAAGTTGCCTATTATTTAAGGCGTTCTTCAATCTGAACTTGAGAACGTGTACGGTATAACTTGAACGTCATAGCAACAGATGGCGGTCTGTACGGTCTGTGTGCTACCATAACCTCTTTCGAACTGTGTTTTGCGCCGGCAAGTCGTACGCAGGGTATTTGTTATCATCGGTTGCGTACGGTAACATTCTACAACACAAATCAAATGCTCCGTGTCCATGTTGACCGTCGAAGTTAATGTCAACAAATACGTAAGTAATCGTCTTAACCCTCTCCCTCATATCCCGACAGTAAGAAAAAAAAACTCACTTCAGTACGTGCTTCCAAACAGTTCACATTCTTGCCACTACTGGCGTTACCGTACGTATCGGTAAGTAGCTAATCTTCAGAATGAACGCCGTACTTGCTAGGCAACTTCTCTCGCATTTAGGTAATACGCCTTTGCGGAAGTGTAGGAAAATTGAATTCTCTAGGCTCATCGGATAGCCACATGACGACATACAGCGAGCCATGACACATTTTGAGCTGAACACCCAGTATTTCATCCTACAAATCTTTTTTATTCAGGGTCTGTGTTCATTTCAAATTTGAACCTAGTTAAACATGAAATTGTATGAGATAAGAGAAAGAAAGGTAATTGAATGCTCCCTCGACGAAATTCGTACAGAAATATTAATCACACCTGAATATTAGGGTGTACATTAATCAAAGAAACTTCGTTCCCCTACGAAACTGTGTTTGTCCGCTTCTAACTCATTCCTCTTCCTTCGACACTGCGTGAACTTCCCTCGCCAATTCCACTTCGTGCGGTCCCTGTTGGCCAGGGGTTGAAGGGGGTTGATCTCTCCAGTGATTTATCTCTGGTTGGACCGTGTTTTGTTATGCAATTAGTGGGGAGTTTATGGGATTTAATTATTTAATCACTGAGAGTGTATTAATTAGTGAGGGTTGATTAACGTTTCAATAATTAATTATAAATTCAATTAATTAGATCATGTCGCCATGCATTGTGAAGCTTCAGGTAATCGTAGACACCAGCTGGCTGTCTGTTTGAAAATGATGTTATTGGTAACGAAATTGTCATTTGCTATCACATTTGTGGAAATCATTTCAGCAATTAGTATATTGTGATAGTTATTTTTGAGAATTTATTACAATTTTACTGAGCGAGAGAATGGACGGTTTTGTGCAGCAACTTGTCCACATTTCCTTAATACGTAGACGCAAAAAATTGATCTTCCTCTCGCTCAGTAAAATGTAATAAATTCTCAAAAAGAACTATCACAACATTACTCCTATCACAGTAATATAAACATTTACCCCAATCAATATGCGGAAAAACAAACGACACTGAAATTTTATTTAATTACGTTGGTACAGTATGTGTTCAAATTATGTACAATCATATACCACATATTGTTCATAACGTTTCTGACACAAAAATGACGTTATCTTCTCGTGTAATTCGGGAATATTTGTAGGTGAGTCCTTTGTCTTCAAAACGGTTTGTTTCAACATGCCCCATATGTAGGCATCTGTGGCCGTGAGATCCGGAGAGCAGGAAGGTTATGGAAATGGAGTTCCAGGAGAACTGTGGCGATCTCCAGATTGTCGTTGCAGAAGGGCAAGTGTTTCCCTCGCCATGTACGCTGTAGTTCCATCTTGCTGGGTCCATTGTCGTTGGAGTGGTAAATTTCTGGCGCGACAAAAACGCGCACGAATGGAGTAATAATGAGATCTCTGTAGAGTACCTGGTTTACTGTTTTTCGGTTCTGTGCAGTATTCTCGTCGATATAAGGGCACAATATTCCATTGCCCGACACGACTCACCAAATTGTAACCCGCACACTGGTATTATTTTCTGTATAACGAAATTAGGCCGTTAAAACCCTAAAAAGACGAGTTGTTTGTCTGTTGATGTAGCCAGTACGGTGAATATGGTTTTCATCTGAAAACCATGTGTTTCAGAAGAAGTCTGGACCCTAATACGTCATTGACAATACTCGGCTACAGCACTGTAATGGGACTCGCTCATCCCTTTCTGTTAGACGCTGAGCAACTTAAATGCTGTATGCAAACACACCCAGCTCTTTAAACATCTGCTGAACAGATCTATCGCTCAAACAAAGTTCCAGCGATGTTCGTTGTAGACTATGCTTTGGGGACTGTAACACCTGTTGGAGAAGTTGTCCATAATTCTAGTTTGTGGTGACGGTTCTTGGGCGCCATGTAGTCTCCCTTCCTTGACATAGGGCTGATCCCGTATGACAGAACATGTCAACGACAGCTAACAATGTTCTGTTATTTGCTGTATTCTTATTTAATAGCTCCTCGTACTGTTTTTTAACGTGAAGCAAAATTTGGCCCATTCTGACGTTCTACTCCGTTTGACCGGAAATAATGTTCCATGATAAACACCTCCTTTGTTGTGAGAATCATAATTACAGATATCAACAAAACACTGAATTGACAATATGGTAAAGTAATAGGCAACATTAAATAAATACTTCGTTGCTAGTGAAACGTGGACAGCAGTTCGTTTGTTTTGCCGCATACCGTATATACTTCCTATGAAATTCATCCTGACTACAGTCCATTTCAGCATCTGATATACTGTATAATTACAGTCTACTATATACAGTCACAAAGCTTGGAATGATCTTTAACCATTCTCGCGATAGTTGCTAGCCGCTTGGAGCGCTGTGAGTACTAGGAACAATAGACTGTGCCACAGCCATCGTGATCTAATACAGGCCGTAAGGCAGATCATGTAACTCGCTTAACCTATGCTTAACGCGATCACGAAGGCGGCGTTTCAACCATATAAAGTAGTTGGAATGCAAAAACAGTAACATATGTTTCTCTAAAATGTAGTGTAATTCCATTGATAAAATTTAAAGTAATGATTATGAGACACTTCAGACATAATTAACTTGCGAGTTAAGATGTAATATTAACTATGGTGTGAAAATTACGTTGTTCGTATGTGTAATACCTGCCTTTATTTCGATTAAATATTGCGAAATTCTTGCACATTCATTTATGCACGATTCAAAAATTTTCAATTACACCGCACGGATATTTAGATATGTTGAAATTATAGGTTATGTTTATTGTACTAGTTGCCACTTTCTGTCTAATTTTAGTGATCTTCAATGCCTTGCCATTCATATGAAAATTATAGGTTATGCAAATCAAGATTTCAGGTACAACTCCCTGTAAAGTTGATTTGAATAATTTCGAGGGAAAAATTGTTCCGGAGACGGGTATCGAACCCGGGACCTTTGGTTTAACGTACCAACGCTCTACCACTGAGCTACTCGGGAACTCTAACCGACACCGATCCAATTTTTCCCTCTATATCCACAGACCTCAAATTGGGCTGACAACCGTCAAGCAACCAACTTCGAGTGCACACTAACTCCGTGTCATTTAAATTGTGGTTTTCTGTTAACGAACAGTAACGTGTATTATGCAAATCAAGATTTCAGGTACAACTCCCTGTAAAGTTGATTTGAATAATTTCGAGGGAAAAATTGTTCCGGAGACGGGTATCGAACCCGGGACCTTTGGTTTGACGTACCAACGCTCTATCACTGAGCTACTCGGGAACTCTAACCGACACCGATCCAATTTTTCCCTCTATATCCACAGACCTCAAAGTGGGCTGACAACCGTCAAGCAACCAACTTCGAGTGCACACTAACTCCGTGTGACTTAAATTGTGGTTTTCTGTTAACGAAAAGTAACCTGTATTATGCAAATCAAGATTTCAGGTACAACTCCCTGTAAAGTTGATTTGAATAATTTCGAGGGAAAAATTGCTCCGGAGACGGGTATCGAACCCGGGACCTTTGGTTTAACGTACCAACGCTCTACCACTGAGCTACTCGGGAACTCTAACCGACACCGATCCAATTTTTCCCTCTATATCCACAGACCTCAAAGTGGGCTGACAACCGTCAAGCAACCAACTTCGAGTGCACACTACAGGGAGTTGTACCTGAAATCTTGATTTGCATAATACACGTTACTGTTCGTTAACAGAAAACCACAATTTAAGTCACACGGAGTTAGTGTGCACTCGAAGTTGGTTGCTTGACGGTTGTCAGCCTACTTTGAGGTCTGTGGATATAGAGGGAAAAATTGGATCGGTGTCGGTTAGAGTTCCCGAGTAGCTCAGTGGTAGAGCGTTGGTACGTTAAACCAAAGGTCCCGGGTTCGATACCCGTCTCCGGAACAATTTTTCCCTCGAAATTATTCATTATAGGTTATGTTTACTATATTTAACTTATTTATTCGCAAATATACATTATAATTAAACATAATGTCATGTATGGTACCCCGGACATTCAATTTGTCTGTATTTTAATACTACAATTGAGTACTGAATTATTGTATTTCTCTACTATTTAAGAGACGAAGTAACACAATTGTACGTACACTAATTTCATAGGAGTGGTATGGTAAATGTTTTGTCTAAAATTAAGGAAGGTAGATGAGCTAAATTGAAATCACAATATAAATTATTTTTCATTAAACCTCAATATAGCTTCCATTCTAAACTTAAATATTGACGCGAACAGATTATGTTAACATACAAAATTCTCTTCGCATTAAAATAACACAGTTTTGTAATTATTTCTGCAACATATTATGCAACAAGAAGTAATCGGAACTTATGGATACATTACACTAAATAAAGCTTAGAAATGATAGCAATAAAGTTATAATATATTTAACTGAGCTCCATACGCTGAAATAGAAAACCCGAACAAACATTACGGCCTGGTCTAGATCGAAAAGGCATTGACTGTGCCGTATTTCGCATTTTTGTGAAAAATTGTGTAAACTGTGAAATGTTCGTTATCGGTTGTAATAACTGTAAATGGCTAAAATACAATAATCTGAATAATAATATGGGACAAGGGGACGTTTGTAGTACTATAAATTGTAAGAAAAATAGCTTAGAGTTATCCTTCTTCCGAAAGATCCAGGAAGGTGAGTTTATAGAATATAATATATATTTTATTAACATAATATATAAACCTTATGTATTTCATATTTCAATAGTGGAAGGAAGGTGTTAATTTTTTCAAAAGAACACGATATCGAAAGTAGGCCTACAATACATTTTATGGTCTGCTAGGGAAAGAGTCTGTGATGAGGCGATAGTAGCGATCCTGGTGGTCAGAAACTATCTACGTTTGCATATTTAGTAAGTAATGAGTTTCGTGACTGTATATATTAGACTGTGGTATAATGTTCGACTGCAGCAAATGAAAGACTGTCGATATCACTAGTAGCATTATAAAAATTAAGAAAGGAAACTCCGTAAATTGATGTTATTGCTTGCAATTTACATTTCCGTCTTGGCGTACTTGTAAACTTTTCGAATCGACTACGATATAAAAAAAACTTGGATTCAGAACACACAATTCGACTCATCAGCCAATCCAGAACAGCAGCACGTAGACCAGACGATTCACATCCATTTCAGACAAGAAGACAATGAACAAAGGTTTTCAAATCCGCGATAAATCCGCATTATCAGTTTCTTCATGTTGACACAATCGGAGCAGGGGTATTATATTTGTGATATACCGCAAGAAGTACGGCAGATGATCAAAGAGGAGGAAGGAGACAGGAAAGGAGGTAGACTGTGAAGGAAGAAGAGAAAAATGCGAAAAAACGAAAACAAAAGTGTAAAATGAGGAAGAAAAGTCACAGTAAGAAAGGGGAGGGAAAGAATGGAACTGAAGAGGGTCAAGTGGAAAGTAAAAAAGTATTAATTAGTATTATCATAATGATTAAACGCGTGAGGGGGAAAAAACAAGAAGAGAACAATGATGCACATATCTGTCAATATCGTCTCATTCCCAAAGTGTCTGTGCAGTAATCGTCTTTTGTTTGGACTGTACTCGGGCAGTCTGGAGAAGTCGTGGTGAGCGCAGATATTTTAGTGGCTAGTGTGTAGAACAGATGTGGCGAAATTTGCGACTTTTCGAGCTGACCGCGTTGAATCATGGGTAAACTCGACCTAGCCCTCCCGCCCTCGCTCGGCAAGAGGCAAAACGCTTTCCGGATAGTGAAGAATCGCCGCGGGGCAGACGAAGATCTTTTCCTGCTCTTTATGCCTTTCTATTTTTCTTTCTCTGAGTCTGGATTCATAGAACCAAATCACGTCTCGACTCTGCTGACGCTTTTAATATGGCTCCTCTAAATTCGGTTTTGGTCTCTCCATTCAAATCACATCGATTTTCTTCGTCATAAATTCTGTGTGCCAGCTTTTAGGGTACAAATAATTCACCACGCTTTACAATTAACTTAATAATAATAATAATAATAATAATAATAATAATAATAATAATAATAATAATAATAATAATTAGAGCCCGGATTTTATGTAATTACATATTCTGTTCCTGTATATGTAGCTATAAGAAAATTAACATGTATGTGAATCACATCAAAGGGATCATTATTTCCAAGTGTTAAGTTACATATTTTTACATATTTTGGTTCATAATAAATATTTTGGATATATATTACATATTTTAAATAATTTGAAGAATATTATTGCATATTTTGAAAGAATACAGTTTACACTTTTTCAGAAATCTTCCCTCGACTTGTCTCATAATTTATACGTTTCAAAATTGTTTATAAAGCTTGTCCCTTCGTCTCTAATGCATAAAAATAATAATTTCATAATTGATAATAATAACGTTTTCTGTAAAAAAAAATGAACATCTCTTTATTTATTAAAGATTTTATTAATATTAAAGATTTTATTATTTTTTTCCTAGAGAATAATATCTCTAACATTGACAATTAATATTTGAGGAGAAAAATTGGCCAGTCACTCAGTTGAGTGCGTCCCTTGTACAGAGACAACATTTTATTTTTACTAACATTTTTAATATTAACCTGGCTATACCTTTCTATTAACGATTGAAACAGGAAACACCGTTTGCTACCCTTTCCACGACGGAGTTCGATGATACTGGCGTAAAATACAAATCACTTTACTAGGTATAGGAGGGAAGAAAAGTAGTTCATCCATTTATGTAAACTAGGAAATATCGCAATTTTGAATTTGATAATTTTCATTAGGTTTTTGTTTAATCAAAATACAGTACTGTATTAACACATAGTGTTTTACACACGAATTGAGCTATCCATTCGGAAGTATTAATTATGCAGTGTATATTGTACTGTTACAGCATATTAGCGTACTATATAGAGAATGAAGTTAAATTTAAAAATAATTATAATATGGATATTTAAACTCATTTTAGAAAATGGTGGCCGTTCATTTCGACACAGGCTTCAGTTCTTTTGTCCATATTATCGCACTATAGACTATTGTACCTAATTCCAATTACCAGTTTCGTCCTTCGTACGAGTAACTCATGTTCAAATAATTCTGTACCTACTCTATAAAAGAGTACCTTACGTACTGTAAATTCAATCTTCACTTCTGCCCGATCCGAAAAGATAAAATCACTCAGAAATGCTATCTACTGTCCGTTCAAGTGGTTTTGTCGCAGGGTTGTAGAAAGGGGGGGGGAAATCACGTGACAGTTAATTACTTAAGAAGGCCCTTTTATTTAAGTTATTTTAAACACTTGAATAATATTACGTAGACGTCCAATTCCTAACAGAAATTAATGTTTTCAGAAAAGAGCTAAGATAGCCCAGCTACTAGACTTTAAAAAGGGGCAAACAAAAGCAGGTGGGGGAAACCGGGATGTGACATAGGGAAACGGACGACAGTACCCGTACGAAAATATGATTCAATATTGAATGCTCTTTCGCCACTGGAAAACGCGAACATATTTCTGAAACGTACTATACTCAGTAACTCAGTACTGTTTACGCGCCCTCGGCTCTGTGTCGTGAACGGTTGGAAGTTTACTAGTAGAAGGGGTGGGAGTGAAGTACATTCCAAAACTCAGGTACAATAAAAATTGAAGTAAAAATAAAATGATGTCCCTGTATAATGTCAGTTGACTTGGACATAAAACGTCAATGTATATGCCTAACTTGGAGTCAGGCCACAAAGGTAAAACATCGAAGGAGGAGAGTTCGGTCCGGTACTGTGGATTGAATTCGGCGTAGCTCAGTGGCCAGAGCGCTTGGTACGTAGAACCAAGGACCCGGATTCGATCCCCGGCGCCGGAGCGAATTTTTCTCCTCAAATATTAATTCTGCAGTGCCTGAGAAAAGTGACTGAACTCAGTTTCCACAAATCTTTTTTGATAATTTATTGACAACTTACACTGGTTTATGTCTATTGTAATAGGAGAAATACTTACGTTTCTTTTTCCAAGCTAGCAGATGTTCCATAAGTTGTCAATAAATTATCAAAGAAGGTTTGTGGAAACTGACTTATGTCACTTTTCCCAAGCATTGCAGAATTGTCAATATTAACATTTGCTAACATTTGACTATGCCTTTACTAGTGACGGCAAAATCGTGCAATACAAAGTGACAAACGCATTTAAAAAGCGAACTTCATTTCACAAATAAAAAATGTGCTCCGTCGAAAAAAAAAAGTTCTTTTTATACAAGTGGTGCTGGAACCTTCTTCGTCTTCTACCAGTGAATTTAATAAAGACTTGTGCATGGCAATGGTTGGTGCAAACATACCAACGTGGCATAAACGTGGAGTGCCAAAGTTTCAAGAATTCCTACGCAAATACTTGCAACTTCAATATTCCGGATGAATCAACACTCCAGAAAAATTATTTGAACTCCTCCTACACTGACAGAATGGAAACGATTTAAGCGCTTAACTTGTCGATTTCTACATATTGGTTGCCGCTGACGAAACAATCGGCGACCGCGGAAAATGTTGAGAAATATTTAATTATTAATTGCGTCTAGAGACAATAATTAAATGAGATTGAATCACATGTGCGCCTGTAATTTTTCATCAGTGTGCAAAAATACATCTAAGTAACTTAGATTTTTAAGGTGGTACATGTGTTTTATTTACTTACATATTTTGCCATTTTTAGCTAGTTATTTCTTATTTTCATTTTGCATAAAATTCGGACTCTAATTATCACACATTGCTTTATAATTGGGCAAAACCCCTGAAAGATCCGAAGTATTTAATTAGCCCAAGCGGGAATCGAACTCATGCCCAAACACGTGTACCACCTGAGTCCTATCGTTGACCTATTTATTTGTTAAAGTATTCTACGTGAGACTACAGCTTGCAATACTTATTAAGAATTAATTTCTATCGGCAACTACGAGTATGGTTGTTGCAATGACCTTGAACGCTAATTGCAATGAGTCGACACAATATAGCACAGTTCGTGCGGACAAGAAAAATTGTCACGCAAACTCAAGACGAACTTTGGCGTTAGGCAAAAGTTTTACAAAACCTGAACACAACGCTATCACGTAAGTCCACATTCTTTTGTTTATTTCTGGTTGCTGTGATTGTTGTCGAAAAGGGTATAAAGCAATGTATAATTATAGTCGCGACGCTGTTATTCCCGGCGTGACTCCTCCTCTTTGCTTACGTCTTAGGAAGTCAAGGCTCTGTAAAGATTATGTAGGTAATATCGTTCGCCATTTTTGTTCTTTCGTTGCCGAGCTACCAGACGAGGAATCTATTTGCCGTACCGTTAAACATTATCATGTCGTAGCTCCTATGATAATAAATCAAACTCAATGTAATTCAGCAAATAATTGAGCGGCAAATAACGTCCTCGTGTGCTTACTACGAAAACCAACGAAAGAGCCAAAATGGCGGGCGATTATGTTAAGTATTTATCGAGCCTTAGGAAATGCACAATGTCTTCATCAGCGAATCACAAGACGCACACGTTTAAATGTAGCCGACCTGCAACGTGATTGGCTGCCAGAAATTAGAGCGACAGGACTATAGAAAGCCATTCTGTTGTTAATTTCTTTTCTAATGCACGTTTCTGGAAATGTTGCCGTTCCGAGATATGTTACATTCATTCTTTGCTCATCTTTACTGTTGCTAATTGTGCTCCACGAGATGATTTCTGAAATGTAATGAGTGTGGAGTATCCTAGAGGAGGATTTCTGAAGCTAGAGACATAAGTAGGTATGTTAATTAAGGTGTGTTATTTTTAATTGCATGCTCGTTATAGTTTACAACAGTTTCATCTTGTAGTCTGATATACATTTATGTAATGATTTGAGTGGAAGTAAAAAGGCTCTAGTTCACTGATTTGAAATTACTTCTGTTGAGAAATTACCTAATACAGTAGAGCCCCGATTATCCGTCATCATCCGTCATCCTATTAACCGATTGTTGGATTATCCGTCGGTCATTCTCTCCTATTTTTGTTACAGAAAAAATATTGAGTACTGCAAAATACATTAGTATGTTTTTTTTTTTTTTTGAGAGTGATTTTATATACCTTTGCCCTTACACATTATGATCTACTGTTCGAGTGACCTGTTTAATTTCTCTGCAAAACGTCTTCCAGAAATGCCAAAAGAATACATGTTGTGCTAAGTATCGAAGAGAAGTGCATATAATTGCGTGGTTTTGGTAAAGAGGAACTGTGGTTCATCTCAAATATTAATACGGGATTGGAGTTACAACTATGCGACATTTAATAACAAAAAAAGGATAAAGTGTATAAATTACTTAAATCTATAACATGAGACCTAGGTCTATACTTTTCCTATCTTTCCACAGAAATCCATCATAGGAAGTTTCGTTGGCCCTTAGAAATCCGTCATTAACATTCATTCATTCATTCATTCATTCATTCATTCATTCATTCATTCATTCATAGTGTTCTGTCACTGCAAACCCAGCATTCTCCAGTCTTTCCTATTTTCTACCTTTCTCTTAGTCTCCGTATATGATCCATATATCTTAATGCCGTCTATTATTTAATCTCTTTTCCTGCCACGTACTCTTCACCCGTTCACCATTCCTTCCAGTGAATTCTTCAGTAGACAATTTCTTCTCAGTCAGTGACCCAACCAATTCCTTTTTCTCTTCCCGATCAGTTTCAAAATTATTCTTTCTTCACCCACTCTTTCGAACAGAGCTATTATACTTAAAACTTCTGATCCACTACCTAATATGTTAAGACACATGACCACGGAGAATATTACCGAAACTGCATTATGCAACACTTAGTTCATGAAAGTCTTCCATAGTACGGATTATCCGATTTTTTCGATTAACCGTTCAGCCAACCCCCTTCATTACATCGGATAATAGAGGTTCTGCTGTACGTGTTATTAACAGCAATGAATCCACAATTTTGATATGAATTATTAGAAAACTTAAATAGCTACTAATGCAATTTTTTCTCACATTTGGGATTAGCAGCATTGGATAGAGCATAAAAAAATACCCTAGAATAGCTCAAAACCAGAATTTCGTAAAATTGGAAGTTACGTGGTATTACATCGCGACCATCGATATACCTATACTTACTTACTATGGCTTTTAAGGAAAACCAGACGTTCATTGCCGCTCTCACATAAGCCCGCCATCGGTCACTATCCTGTTCAAGATTAATCCAGTCTCTATCATCTATCGTGCACTACTCTTGTTCAACTGGATGATGAAGTCTTAAAAGGCAGTAGGGAGCAATCCTCAGCACATTTTGTGGTATTTGGACTATAATCAGAAAATTCTCAATATATTTTTTTATACTTTATTTTCTCTATTATACCATTAGGAAAGTCCTGGATCACAGAGAGGGTTTGGAATTGAATGGGTTACATCAGCTGCTTGTCTATGCGGATGACGTGAATATGTTAGGAGAAAATCCACCAAGGATTTGGGAAAATACGGGAATTTTCCTTGAAGCAAGTAAAGAGATACGTTTAGAAGTAAATCCCGAAAAGAAAAAGTATATGATTATGTCTCGTGACGACAATATTGTACGAACTGGAAATATAAAAATTGTAAATTTATCCTTTGAAGAGGTGGAAAAATTCAAATATCTTGGGGCAACAGTAACAAATACAAATTATACTCAGGGGAAAATTAAACACAGAATAAATATGGGAAATGCCTGTTATTATTCGGTTGAGAAGCTTTTTATCATCCAGTCTGCTGTAAAAAAATCTGAAAGTTAGAATTTATAAAATATTTATATCACCGGTTGTTCTTTATGGTTGTGAAACTTGGACTCTCACTTTGAGAGAGGAACATAGGTTAAGGGTGTTTGAGAATAAGATGCTTAGGAAAATATTTGGGGCTAAGATGGATGAAGTTAGAGGAGAATGGAGAAAGTTACACGACACAGAACTGCACGCATTGTATTCTTCACCTGACATAATTAGGAACATTAAATCCAGACGTTTGAGATGGGCAGGGCATGTAGCACGTATGGGCGAATTCATAAATGCATATAGAGTATTGGTTGGGAGGCCGGAGGAAAAATAATCTTTGGAGAGGCCGAGACGTAGAAGGGAAGATAATATTAAAATGGTTTTGAGGGAGGTGGGATATGATGATAGAGATTGGATTGGTTTTGCACAGGATAGGGACCAATGGCGGGCTTATGTGAGGGCGGCAATGAACCTCCGGATTCCTTAAGTAAGTATACCAGTGCTTTGCTCCTTTAATACCAAGAATCATACCCTCCTGTACCTACGTCGATTAAGAACGGCGAAGAAAAGCGAAATGGCGATTTAGTATTGAAGCGTTTAAACTTTCTAAATGCACGCACCACTTAATTTATTTTCATATGACCTGGTATTATTAAATGAAGTGAAAACAGTCGACGCGTTTTCTGAATTACTGTATTGTAGCAGAGTTTTCATAATAATTTCGTGTCCATTCGCCGCAAAACGCATTGACCATAAAACGCTTTCCACTGCGGGCCCATATGCAAATTATTTGCAAAGTTGACAGAGGAGAAAGAAGGGGGGGGGAATCCCATCCACAAAACGTGATGCATACAATGCAATTACGTATAGATTATTCCATTTTAAAATGATCAGAAATATAAGCAAAAATGATCGCGAATTGTTCTGTGCACGTAACAATTGAGGTGGATATGCATTTATACACTTTTATCTAATATTTAATGCTTCGATAAATTCTGTTATTTATTCATTTAAACTTTGTAGATTGTAATTATTTTTATTGGAAATGTATATGTAGCCTCTACTCGTAGAGCAGAAATTAAATTTCTTAAGCTGTAAGTGTGTAGGAAACGTAAGTGAATTGGTGTTGAATTTAACACTATTATGCTCGGTACTCGTCATAATTTACGAATGAAACAATTGACTTAAATGTCTAAAACAATATGCGAAAAATGAATCACACAAAACCAAATTGATTGTTTATGAATTTATTTAAAAATCCCTGTAGAGCACTTTTATTTGATTTAAATTATTTTAAGGTGAACCACGATGTAATTCTAGATTACTGAAACCACTTTTAATATATATATATATATATATATATATATATATATATATATATTAATGACTTATTAAAAATTGACTTACAACAATACAATGGTGTTCATTATTCTTATGCAGATGACACAGTTTTACTTTTTGGTGGAAGAACCTGGTAATATATATGTACAGTATAATTATTCAAATAACGGACTTAAATTAATAAGAAATATGGTTTGTCATAAATTATCTCTCTATGAACGAAAATAAAAACATAATTATTCCATTCTCAATATTTGAAAAAATGTAACAAACTCCTACATATATATTAAGTATTAAATTATGCAACTCCGATTTTTGCTTTATATCATGTAAATGTTGTCCACACCTGTGGAGTAACGGTCAGCGCGTCTGGCCGTGAAACCAGGTGGCCCGGGTTCGAATCCCGGTCGGGGCAAGTTACCTGGTTGAGGTTTTTTCCGGGGTTTTCCCTCAACCCAATACGAGCAAATGCTGGGTAACTTTCGGTGTTGGACCCCGGACTCATTTCACCGGCATTATCACCTTCGTATCATTCAGACGCTAAATAACCTAGATGTTGATACAGCGTCGTAAAATAACCCAATAAAATAATGTAAATGTCCGGTTATTAAGGATTCCTCTGAAGTTAAATATTTAGGCATATTTTTCGACAGTAATTTAAAATGAAATGAACACATTACTTACCTTTGTAATAAATTACATAAAATAATATATTATTTTGTTTTATTGAGGAATTACTTGTCAATAAGTATATTATGCAAAATATACTGAACTTTATTTCAATCGGTATTTATGTATGGACTTATAGGATGCTGTAGCTTATTTAAAAACAATTTTAATCCACTTTCTTTATTACAGAAGAAAATAATTATAGTATATTTTCATAAACCTATTGATTTTCCATCTCAAAATTTGTTTTTAGACTTTAATGTTGTCAAAATACAGTATATAGTATTAATAAAATTCATACATAAAAATCGAAATAATTTTGAATTGTATTCTCGTTTGTTTTCTCATAGTTATGAAACAAAAGATATGAATTTTTTAAGATTGTTTGAACCAAAATGCAACACTGCTACAGTATTTAATCATAGTAGTAATTTAGGCCCAAGAATATGTAACAAATTTATATTTAAATATCCTAATCTTGTCAATTCTAATAGTTCTAGTATTGAATTAAAAAAGTTATGTATGGATTTTATAATTAATGAAAAATTGTAAATTTAGATTTATATATTCTTATCGTGTAGTAGACTTAAGACAAATTGTATTATATACTTATTAATTTAAATTCTGTAAACCGTCCCTGAGCACGAGTTCTACTCTTTCAGGGGCGAGCTAAAGTTTTATCTGTTTATATTATATTTTATGTTACAATTATTAGCAAAATAAAGAAATACAAATAAATACAAAATACAAATATTCGAATCAGGCATTACACTTGCTGATGGTTGGAAATATAAGAATATTAATTAAATCATCGACACTTTGTAACTGAATTGAAGATAGGTTAGAAAATGCCCATTTCCTTGTCCTGCATTGTCGCACTCATTCCAGTTTATTTATTTATTTATTTTTTTTTTTTGGCTGAATTTTGTGCGGTTCGTTTAGACTTTGATTTCAGCATATTTTCGTGTATAAAATCCTAATGTGACGTCATTCAAAGGTTTCCAGTGTATAACACAACACGACAAACAAGAGACTATTCTTTTTCCTTCTCCTATCACTCCTGCCATGTTCTGAAAACAGTACTTCACTAAATCCTCCAAGACGATGTTGAACACGGCAGGTGATAAGGGCATCCTTGTTGTACTCCTCTCCATTATATTATTATTCTTCTCAGTGATCTCGTTTTTATTTTCGAGCAGCTACTGACATATCCTATGTCGGAATATTTTAATTAACTTAGCTACGACTAGGATTTATACGCAGATTATTTACACAAAGGCAATTATTTTACTGTCTGACCAAGGTTGGGCGAGTAAATTATCTGTACATATTTTAGGTGTATTTTCATGTAAAATAAGTAATGTAGAAAGCTGGTTTATATACGGAGTAATAAACTAACATTTATTGATTTTGAAAATCTAAACATCAACGACTTCATTCCATTAAAGTCCTGATAAGAAAAATGTATGTTGCAGCAGAAATGTTTTTGGGGGGGGGATTTTATACTGTAGTATTTACATAATTAAATACATTGAATAAATACAGTTTTACGGTGTGTAATTATTTCCTTAAAATTATTTGTAATCAATGACTCAAAAGAATAAGGCTGAATTCTGGCAGGCAGTTCATCTAATACGAGCAGTGTTGCCAACACATAATTTGTATCCCCGTCAGTCTAACACCTGTAAATCCGTCAGAATATGTCAAAATAAAAAAGATCCATTCAGTATATAAAAATACAAATAAAAAGTAAATTTTAAAACAATTTACTGACCAATTTTGATTAAAATAATAATTCGTCAACCTTTGACTTGATTACGAGAAAATTTGAATTCAGCATGGTACGGCACAGGCAGCACTGTTCAAAGAAAAATCCCCCAAAAATTAAACAATTAAAATACAGCAGGTAAAAAAAGTCAAAAAGACGATGTAAATCGTAAATTCCGCCAGAAAATCCATCACCCGTCAAAGCCATTTTTTTCCCCGTCCACTACGCTGAAATTTCGTCCGTTTTGACGGAATTTCCGTCCAGTTGGCAACACTGAATGCGAGTCACTCGCTGTTCGTAGTCGTTGATAAGACTGTAGAGATGTTCATTATGACCCAGATACTGACCTTGTTTCTCTCACACACTTGCTTTATAAACAACCATTAACGATATCTTCTAAACGTGCTTTCAATCTCGACTAAAATTAGATCCCCAGATAATTTATCCATTAGTTTCTAGAACACGGTTTTGCTACGTAGGGGAGAAGTGAGTACAGTAAGACAGGGAGAACAGTGAGACATTTTTTATTAGATGGTAAATTTTGATGTTGAGATGCTAGTAACAGTGGAGTTGTATGTTGCATGAATAAAGTAACAGTATTTTAATACTCGATTTTATTCTAGTTATAAAGGTGAGTGATGAAAAAATAATTCGTAATTTTTCACACTAGAAGTAAAATTTTGGCTTGTGTTTAATGAAGGTTATATTGGATATACATATGAATGTTTTGTTACCTAATACTGTGGTATTTGAGGTTATGTTTGGCAAAATTTCGTCTTTCTTGTTTTAATTTTGAAGTGATGGCGTCATTTTTAAACGAACTTGCGTAAAGGGAACAGTGATATATGCCATTGAAGGGTACACTGAGACGTCTCACTGTTCCTACGTACCAATGATTTGCAAAAGCAAAGTGTAATTATAATACATTTACCAGTAACTAACATTAAAAATGAACATACTAGTAACCAATTTAGGAACTATACCTTAAAATAATGGATACATTACATTTTAATGTTTTCATAAATAAAAAATTATTCACGAAATTTAAGAAAATGTTAAACAATAACAAGGAATTAAATTAAATTCTTATAACTATATGCTTTGTTGTCACCAAAAATTCATTTCATTTTTTCACAAAAGTTCGAAATGCCATGAAAAATTCACTTTTCCAAATGTTCCAAATGTTTCAATGGTTTCGAAGTCAAAATGATTCTAAATAATCCTACAGAACATGTCAAGATAAAGAGACAGCAAGCTTTCCTTTCTTTTGAAATAAATGTGAATAATTTCATGTCCGTTAATAGACACTGCGGTGTCTCACTGTACCCTCCTGAATGGGAACAGTGAGACATTTGCATTTTTTGACAAACACTTTTTTGTATATTATGTCCTTTATCTATTATCATTTTTGTTTATGTATTATTGTACTCCCTGTTTTAATGTCTATTTCAATTGCACTTGATTTTAAAAATACTTGAATTATCACTTGCATACATATGTCTTAATATTTTGTGTCTCACTGTACCCACTACTCCCCTATACCATGTGTATTGTTAATTCAATCGTAATTGTATTAATAGAAGCTGTTATATCTTAGTTTGAAAAAATCGGAAGGGGGGAATGATTGAAACTCTATGAATTGTAATTTCAAAGCATATTTAATGCTCTTCTTCAAATCGAGAAAGACTCCGCGGACCATTATGTTGCAACATCGTAAAATACTTCCATACTGATATTAAGAATGAGAGAAAAATACTAAGCCTATATAACAGCTGTTCTGCACACTAAGAACCTCATGTAACAATACTTTATTAAATCATATGATTTCACAAGCCATTTTTAAAGGACATTATTAGATTAAACATCGTTTGGCCATATTTTGCCTGTTTTTCTTTTTTCCATTTTTTAAATCTTATTTTATTTCAAACAGTCATATCACTACGAGGAAAGGAATCAAACTGCCAGATTTCAGTCATTTGTTTTTTATGTTGAATCGTCATAATACAGTAATATGAAAATAATAAATTAATACCATTTAATTTGTAAGATATGAAGTAAATTAATATTGAACATACTCATAAAAATAAGATAAAATAAATTATTTAATTAACATACTTTCAGTAGTGATTAATTAATCAGAAATACAGTATTACCAACTGAATCGTTTAAACTTACAACCACAAGGCTTAGATTTAAGCAAATAAGATAAAATAAATTATTTATTAAATGAAATTAACATATAATTTCAGTAATGAACAATCAGAATTACAGGATTACCATCCGAAAAATTTCAACTCAAATGATTAGGTTTAAGCAAATGAGATAAAATAAATTATTTTTTAACTTAAATTAAGAAACATTCAGTAAGAAACAATTAATCGGAAATACAATATTACCAACTGAGTGATTTAAACTTAGAACCCCCAATGTTAGGTTTAAACAAATAAGATAAAACAAATCATTTATTTATTTATTTATCTATTTATTTATTTATTTGTATTGCTAATAAGTTTGAAATGAATAGAAGTTATTAAATACAATGAAAGATAAACTAAGTAACTCCTGAATGAGTTTAGGTTTATTCACAATGAAAATTAAACATAACGTAAGCGTTAACTTAACGTTACAATAAAATCAAGAAGTCATACCATCATTCACGATGGGAACATACACATAACAGCAAATATACTTGGTAACCATGGAAACATAACAACGACGCCATTTCCTCATATTCTGTCGCATACTTCAGCGCTCCACGATTGTGTTCTGTTTGCAAATCACGTAAGCATAAGCATGAAAGTTTGGATGTTAATGTTATGTTTTATTTAACGACGCTCGCACACTTAAATGCCATCGATCTGGCCCGGGATCGAACCCGCAACCTTGGGCATAGAAGGCCAGCGCTATACCAACTCGCCAACGAGGTTGACTGAAAGTTTGTAGTTTGCAAACTTTCATGTTAAGTCTTACGGTAATATTTAAGTCAATGTTTATGTGAATCATTGTGAATGATTCCATTTGGTAGCCTGGGCGCAAACTTCTGTGTTTAGTTACGGTTATGTTTAATTTTCATTGTGAATAGGCCTTTATGTTGTAACATCGTAAAGTACTCCCATACTGATATTATGAATGAGAGAAAAATACTAGGCCTATATAACAGCCGTTCTGCACACTAAGAACCTCATGTAACAATACTTTATTAAATCATATGATTTCACAAGCCATATTTAAAGGACATTATTAGATTAAACATCGTTTGGCCATATTTAGCCTGGTTTTCTTTTTTCCATTTTTTTAATCTTATTTTATTTCAAACATTCATATCACTACGAGGCAAGGAATCAAACTGCCAGATTTCAGTCATTTGTTTTTTATGTTGCATCGTCATAATTCAGTAGTATGAAGATAATAAATTAATACTATTTAATTTGTAAGATATGAAGTGAATTAATATTGACCGTACTCATAAAAATAAGATAAAATAAATTATTTAATTAACATATAATTTCAGCAGTGATCAATTAATCAGAAATACAGTATTACCAACTGAATCGTTTAAACTTAGAACCACAAGGCTTAGATTTAAGCAAATAAGGTAAAATAAATTATTTATTAAATTAAATTAACATATAATTTCAGTAATGAACAATCAGAATTACAGGATTACCATCCGAAAAATTTCAACTCAGGATCCAAATGGTTAGGTTTAAGCAAATGAGATAAAATAAATGATTTTTGAACTTAAATTAAGAAAAATTCAGTAAGAAACAATTAATCGGAAATACAATATTACCAACTGAGTGATTTAAACTTAGAACTCCCAAGGTTAGGTTTAGACAAATAAGATAAAATAAAGCATTTATTTATTTATTTATCTATTTATTTATTTATTTGTATTGCTAATAAGTTTGAAATGAATAGAAGTTAATAAATATAATGAAAGATAAACTAGCCCACTTCTGAATGAGTTAAGGCTCATTCACAATGAAAATTAAACATAAAGTAAGCGTTAACTTAACGTTACAGTAAAATCAAGAAGTCATACCATCATTCACGATGGGAACATAAACATAACAGCAAACATACTTGGTAACCATGGAAACATAACAACGACGCCATTTCCTCATATTCTGTCGTATATTTCAGCGCTCCACGATGGTGTTCTGTTTGCAAATCACGTAAGCATAAGCATGAAAGTTTGGAGTTAGCAAACTTTCATGTTAACGTCTTACGGTAATGTTTATGCCAATGCTTATGTGAATCATTGTGAATGATCCCATTTGGTAGCCTGGGCGCAAACTTCTGTGTTTATGTTACGGTTATGTTTAATTTTCATTGTTAATGGGCCATAAGATTCGTGCTCAGGAGGGAATTCCAATATAGACAAAAATAAAATTAAAATTGAGAGTGGATACAGGTTAAATAGTGTTTAATATGTTTAAACCCAAACTATAAATCCAATACAAATTTTTTTTTATTTTTCATTAATTTGGAGGGGATTCGTGGTTGAAAAATTATTGGAATAAAATTGGTTTAATAATCTGGGATCTTTACTCATGCTATGATAAAAAGCTGCATTAGTTTTTACATTTTGGTTCAGACAAACGCAGAGAATTCATATTTTTAATTCTATATTTATGTATATACCTTTCAAAGTTATTAAAATTTCTATGAAAATATTTTAATAAAATAAAATAAAATAATATATTTGTTTAATGTTGAAAACTTTGAAATATTTAAACAACACTTCAGTTGGATAATCTTTCTGCTTTTTTTAAAGAAAATTTTAATACTTTTTTCTGTACCGTAGTAAAATTAACAGATAAAGGTTGAATTTATAAGTTCCACCCTCACCTATAATACCAAACATAAATATAGATAGAAATAATGTTAAATAAGTTACACGCGAACAGTTAATTGACAAAATATTTCTTAGAATAGCAAAGTAACATAATGTTTTACTTAATTTATTACAAATATAATAAATATTATTATTATATTTTAAATTACTATCAATAATTATACCTAAGTATTTAACCTCATTAACTTCATTAATAACTGAAAAATTGCCATTTATATCGGAACAATCAGAATTATACATTTTAATTTGTAGTATAGATGAAATTGGTTTATTATCTTTATTATTTAAAGAAAATGGGATAGCTATTGTTTTATCTTTATTAATTGTAAGTGAATTTAAATCGAACCATTTTTTATTAATTTTAAGCCGCAATTTATTAATAAAATTAAAATAATATAATTTCAGTAGTGAACATTTAATAAGAAATACAAGATTACCATCTATCTGAATGGTTGAAACCCAGAACCTCAAGACTTAGGTTTATCTACCTTCCCTCGTTGAAATTACGGAGCATAATTTAAACCATGGATTAAAGTTTAAGGAGTTTCAATTAAACACAGTTTATATTGCTACTGAGAGTGACAGAGTGCTCTCATGTGATTTTATTTTGCTTTCGAAAGAAGATAAATTGAAGATTGTTTCGTTCTTAAAAATCATCGTTCTCGACCGATATTAACCGGCAAGCATTGGACACAAATTTGTTCCATTTAGAACGACGTACGAACATCAGTAGCATCACAGTCTACTATATACAGTCGCGAAGCTCAATATGTATGAAAATGCAAACATGGGTAGTTGCTCACCACTAGGATCGCTACTATCGCCTCATCATCGCAGATCTCTCTCCTAGCAGATGACAAAATATGTTACACTTTCGTTGTCGTGTTCTTTTGGAAAAATTAACACCTTCCTTCCATTATTGAAATATTAAATGCATAAAGTTAATTTATTATTTTAATGAAGTTATTAAATTCCACCATAAACTCGAAAATACCTGCAAGAAATAGGTTAATATTATTTTGTTTGTGCAAAACGAACTGAATTTTACTATAATCGCTTCACTAATTTAAGATTATAGCGATAATTAACTATGAAACCAATAAATATTAATTTTCATTTCTCTTTACAACAATAATAATAATGGAAATATGAATTAATGGAGTAACTTATGTGTACCGGTACTTGTAGTGTAGGCTTACGTAGTTAACAAAGTGGGATGAGGTTAAGCAATAATAATCACACCAGAATTGGAAATAAAACGTGATCAATAAATTTTATTGTAACAGACTTTTTCTACGTCTCTAGTAAAGTAACAAATAAAAATAACAACAAAATTAACAGCTATAATTAAAAACATATCCTTTGAAAAAAAAGTAGGCCTAAGCAATAATAATCCCACCAGACTTGAAAATAAAACGTGATCAATAAATTTCATTACAGAAACTTAATTCTTCTACGTCTCTAGTAAAATATTATTCCAATTATTGTATTTTAGCCATTAACATTTTCATTACAACCAATAACGAACATTTCACAAATAACAATGTGAAATACGCAACGCGCTAGTACTCGATGGAAATACGACACGGTCCAAAGTCGACCGTGGACAATCTATTGTTTCTAGTTGCTAACCGCTTGGAGCGCTTTATCACGAGATTTGCAAAAAATCACCTCAAGCTTCGCGACTGTATATAGTAGACTGTGGTAGTATCTTAATACGTACAGAAAGGAGTCTCATCGTTGTGACAGTCTGAAACATAGTCTTTGGCGCCGGGAGCCCTAGGTTGAGATCCGCGGTAACGCAGACGAATGAGGCGCTAGTATACGTTTAACTCGGGGTAGCAAACAACTCCATTCCGCCGCGCCTTGGTCGAGGTCACATAAATTTCCCACGACGCAGCTCTTCGCAATTTATTGCGTACAGAGAGAAGCTGCAGCAGTGATCAACGACACCCTATCAGCTTGCGAGGGAGATGTTCGCACCACCGTTTTTCCCTGTGTTCATTTTATATATGAAAACTTACATTGATATTATTAAATGGCAGTAATGTTAATTAAATCTAAAAAAAGTAGTGAGCAGGGGTTCATAGACTGCCTATAATTGCGTGAAACATTTAAGTGTTATGTGGGTTTGGATTTTGTTAGACTTATTAACTTTGAAATAAGTTGAAAGATAATTGTAAATGTTAGATAATTTATTCACGAATATGTAGGCCTACAGGGTGTCTGACTTAAGCATTTAATTTTTGCTTAGGCAGCCCAAATAGCAGTTGGGACATGTGGAAGGTGTTTAGTGGTTTCGTGGGCGGAATCAGATTTGGGAATTGTGTTCTCTGACATCATCAAGTGCATGTTATAAATTTTAGACTTCGTATGGTAATTTCAATGTAGGCCTAAATACAGTTGTATTTGTTAATTAATTAGAATTGCTTTCGCGTTATTATTTGGTTGTAGCGGTGTAGCCCTATATCAATGGCGGGCATTCCTGCGGCATTGCCGCAGTGACGTCAGACCTGAGCGAAGCATCAAACTTATCCCCTACCTTCCCCTTCCCCCACTCCATGAAAATACTGCGCGTGTACGTGGCGGATTATAGTGGATTGCTGTACTTCGGAGCTTCATTAGTGATACATTGTCTTTCGCAGAATCATATGAATCGAGAGGATATCACACTTACAAGAAAGGCGGTTCTTTCAGTTCTCATGTTTAGGATCAGTTACAAATATTCAGGACGCGAACTTAAATATGTACATTCTTAAATTAAACCACCTGTTATAAGAGTTCAAAGAACACAGATTTAGTGATTTTCAAAGGATGGAGAAAGATTTAAATATTTTTGCCACTCTTTTTCATGTTTAAATTGAAAATGTTGTCCCAGAATTGCAGTTAGAGGTACTAGATTTGCAGAATGATGGCTTCTTGAAAGCAGAATGTGAAGGTCTCCTGGGGGCTAAATTTTTTTAAAAGATGTCCAGTACTACATATCCACTGCTTAGACAGTTTGCTTAAAAAATAATGAGTACCATCATTTCCCATAACTAGGTTCTGCAATATAACTATTGTCCACGATACAACTATTCAAATTTTGTACTCCATAACGTAGTACGTCGTTTACCTATATTTTTGCTGTACTGTAGTTTGAATTCAAGTCACTGCAGATATCTACGAACGATCTATGTTACTTCTGCAATGATCTTTGAATGGTTGTATCGTGGACCATAGTTGTGTTCCAGGACCACAGTTATGGGAAATAACGGTATGCATTCATCAACATACCAGTGCGAACAGCTGTTAATAATAATAGTTCTATTTTCCCAGGTAGAGTTAAGGCCATCAGATCTTCTCTTCCACTCAACCAGGATCAAATCACATACAGAAAAAATACATACCGGTATACAAATATGAACTTAAAAATAATAATAAACATAATTAAGTAAAAAAGAGAGATTGAATACATATACACAATCAGTATTAACTTTGAAATAACAATAATAAAAAATATATATGTAATAAAAAAAGAGACTGAATACATAATCACAGACAGAAAAATACATTCCAGTATACAAGTATTAAGTTAAAAAAAAAGAATTAATACATATGAATATAATGTCACAACTAAAGGAATAGTACAATTAGTAGGCCTATGATCAGCACAGCACGTGTTACATTGAGACAATGACAGTTACCTAGATATTAGTGTTAATGGAAAAATAAAGTAATGACTGTGTAAAATAATAATAATAGTAATAATAATAATAATAATAATAATAAATAAAAATTATACCTAAAAACTAGTTCTGTGCATTTAAAATATTTCTAAACAACCTAATTTTAAACAACTGGGTACTAAGACTACCCCTGAAATGTTTTCTGTTTTCTAAAATGAAATTTATAAAGTCGAGCCACAGATCCCGCTTAAGCGATGATCATCTCCTTGCGCAACTGATAATAGCATATGCAGATATAAATCCCAATTTCAAAGAAATTGCTTTGGAAAATGATTAATTAAATATTACGTGAATGGACTATTCTAATTACATATGGTAGGTAGGATTGTAGTGGCGCAACTGTCTGTAAATCCGTCACTGCACTGTAGAGTGCAACCCCTCCCACAGTATGTAGTTGCCATTTAAATCCTGTCTTGTGGGTTGCGTTCATTTTGCCCATTTTATTAAAAAACACGCCATAAGTCTCTACACTCACTACATTAATATCGTTTGAAAGAATACTTATTGCTTTCTTTGTTGTTTGTTGAAATATAATAAAAAAAATTCTTTATAAAGTTCGTCTTTACTAAGAGTTTTGATTTACAAGTTCTGGTCTCATCCGGTTCCTCTCGTCAGTTCAAAGATTCTTCATTTTTTTAAGAACTCGCTCCGGATGAGCATTGCTAATTGGAAGAGCATGTAGGCCTATGTGTTCAGCAATTTTCTTTAAATTTGACACACCATGTGTCTTCAAAACACTGTCCCAGCGTTCCTGAGGAGTTGATAGATCTTACAGTATCGGCATCATCTCTTTCAATAGGCAATATTCCTGGTACGATGCATTACCATTTTCAAAGACCAGTTCTATATTAACATTCAATGTATTCACAATTCACTGAATGTGAAAGTATATCATTAAGACTTAGAAAAGTGATTCTCTTAAGAAGTCAAGAATAGTAATCAAACCATTTTCGCAAATAGTGAATGACCCTCTCATACATATTCAGTGCTTCCTTCTTAAAGAGATGTACATCAAAATCACTCAAGTTATTTAAATGCTGATTTACTACCAACAAATACTTTACTATAATAATACCGGACAGCTAGCAGTTTTACGTGCGAACGACGATGGTGCTGCTACCTACCTGCCGGGATGGAGATATTCGCGAAACAAGCTGTAATCAACTGCAATGTATATTGTTGCTTGGCTAGTTAATCTGTTAATAGTTTTATGAATTAGTACTAGTGTTAAAATGTCAGGGTGTATATTATGTGCTGTTTATAATTGTGACAATTACAGCATTACAAATTGCTCCAAATAGTACTTTCAATTTCCGACAGTTCATAAAACGTAAGTCAACAGTATTCTTTAATAGGCCTAATTCCTTCGTCTTTGTGTTGATAGAAAAATACAAATTAGTTTTTTTTAGACCTAATAAATAAATAGAAGTTAAAATGTATTGGAATTTAAGGTTTTATCAAATTAAGTTTTATTGTAGTCCACATGCCTTTACTAATTATTACAAGCATCAGATTACTATCAATCTTACCTTTGCAGTTGTCAGCAATGCCTATATAAAACATTACTGTAAATTCATTCCTAATATCAGATTGATTTTGTCTCGGTAAACCAAAGAAAAAATATGTAACAATTAATTACGGAAAGTAATATGAAGTATGCATTATATCTCATAATATGCAGCTTTGATATAAGATAATAATTTTACATTAAATATTAATCAAAATTTCTTAAGTGTTTCATATATAATTCCATATTAACAATAGTCCGAATCTCGCTATGTTAATATTTGTATATGTGGACGGAATTCTATCCCTCTGCGCTAGATGTTAGGTCCGCGATTTTTCGCACTCACGCCAATGCTACTAGTATACAGCTGTCAGGTATTATTATAGTAAGGTATTTGCTACCAAGCCATGTCACCAATGAGCACCACGAACTCGCTTCTGATTTTATCCAAAGCGCTTATAACACTTACAAACCCTTTGCTTCTATTCATCAAAAAGTATATCGTATAATAAATTATAAAATATCGTTGGTAGCAAACTACGTCGGATCTATAATAATGAAATATCAATATGAAATTTCAGAATATAATAATTGAAATAAACAAAATTCCGGACATTAAGCGTCCTGAAAACACTTTAATTTTTTTCCTGCATAGAGAACTGATTTCCTGAAAATTCGGAAAAATTCCGGATGATTGGCAACCCTAAGCGTAAAGAATATATCTTTTCCACTGAATTGGATTTCTATAAATATTAAATATATTTGGGAAAGAGTATGCAACTGTCTTAACACCAATATTTATCATATCTAAGGGTGCTATTCATAGACATTTCGCTAGCCCGCGCTACGAGCGTGCTAAACTAGCCCCGGCTATCGACTGGTAACTTGTACAGGATTCATATATCATATCATATATCATATCATATCATATCATATCATACTGGGTGTTCATTTCAAAGTGTGTCATGACGTCACTGTTGTGAGTCAGCGATTTGAAACGAGTTTCAGCTTTTATGTCAGAGAAGTTGCCTATTAATCAAGGCGTTCAATCTGAACTTGAGAACGTGTATGGTATAACTTTAACGTCGTAGCAACAGATGGCGGTCTGTAAAGTCTGTGTGCTACCATAACCTCTTTCGAACTGTGTTTTGTGCGGCCAAGTCGTTGCGAACTGCAACATTCCACAATACAATTCAAATGCTCCGTGTCCATGTTGACCGTCGAAGTTAATGCCAACAAATATGTAAGAAATCGTCTTAACCCTCTCCCCATATCCTGACAGTAAGAAAAAAACCCTCCTCAGTACATGTTTCCAAACAGTTCACATTCCTGCCACTAACGGCGTTACAGTACATATCAGTAAGTACTCTTCAGAATGAACGCCCGTACTTGCTAGGCAACTTCTCTGACACATAGGTAATACACCTCTGCGGAAGTGTAGCAAGAGTGAATTCTCTAGGCTCATCGACTAGCCATATGACGGCATACAGCGAGCCATGACACACTTTGGACTGAACACCCAGTATAATATCGTATCATATATCATATATCATTATATCATATCATATCATATCATATATCATATCATATCATATATCATATCATATCATATCATATCATATATCATATCATATATCATATCATATCATATCATATCATATCATATCATATCATATCATATCGCTAACACTGGTTTATGAATACGAAAGACGTTAGTTCGCAGATCATCCACCGGAAGCCCGCGCTAAGAATGTCTATGAATACGGCCCTAATTTTTTATGATCGTATTATACAACAGACCTCACTCACTTCCCTAAGTCTGTAGGCAAACCACGCATACTAAACTCCCACTGTCGTGTCTGTTCTCTCTTAATTCCTATTTCCTCCGAATAATAAGTGAAAGGCTTATAAAATTGATACTCATTTCATTTTGCTCTTTCGTATAATGATAATGGACCTAAATATTTAGGACGCCCGATTGTTTATCATACTCTCTCTGGCAAATGTTATGGGCTGTGAACGTGTCGCCTCAATTTATATGAAATGATTTTTAAGTCCCTGATTGTTAAAATGGATCTGGTGTTCTCGTTTCATGTGACACGCACCATTGTTGTCTCTAATCTCCAGGATATGCAAAAAGCCGCACACAGCGAGTTCACGGGTTGACGGCTTCTCGATGTTTGGTCTTACAGCCGCTGCATCAATTTAAACCCCTGTGAGCGTATTCGGCGTTTCAGAAATTTGTAGCCAAATAAATTGTGGACTTAACGTGGTTTCCAAGAGTTCGTAAGCTAATTTATATGACGATCCTTTATTCAAAGTAATTGATTCAACGGGTCTGTTGTATTCAAATATATAACCACATTTATTTTTATCAATTTCATTTTTATATCAGATAAATACAGATTTAGGAAGGGACGCTCTTGTACCGATGCTACCCTCACAGTTAAACAGTTGATAGAAAAGAGAAGAGAATACAATCTAGAAAAACATATGACATTTATTGATTATGAGAAGGTTTTTGATCGTGTAAATAAAGAAACAACTTGGGAAATTATGATTCGAAGAGGCTATCCTAACCATTTAATTAAAGTACTGAGAGATATTGTGACAGCTGCACCGGGGTTCGAACGCGTGTCCGACAGGGTACGCGGCAGACGAAACGCTGGTACGGGGAGCATCTGCATGCTGAGAGGGCAGAGGGGGGTGTATTACGGCGACGCGGCGAGGGGAGGTTGCGCGCGCATCTGCTACTTGCCGAGTGGGGAGGAAGCAAACTGCTACGTGCGGAGTGAAGGGGAGGACGGACCCTCCCGAATCGTCCAGAAGTCCGTCGAAGTGGAAATATCCAGATTATTCATTCTGACCGCGAACTTTCTCGCAACTATGGTTTAGTTATAAATACAAGACGCGAGTGAACTTGAGACAGTCAGCCCGTCAGTAAGCCAGTGTTGTTACAGGCAGATTTGGACAGTAAGCGAGTTAGTCTTGTGTAGCAGTGAAGCCAGAGCGCGACTTGAGTTGTGTCCGTAACTGTGGAGCCTGAAGCCCGGAGTTCGAATGCAGTGGACCGCAGTTGGGGGACCTGAGTTCGAAGTTCAGCGGATCGTCTCTGAAGGTCTGAGGTTCGAGATTCTGTGAACGCGAGTGACTGAGCTAGAAGAACTAGCCAAGACAAACGAGGTGTGAACTGAGAACTGACAGTTCTGTGTTGTAAATAGTTCTTTGTGAATATTATTTAAGATTAACAATTCATTGTTGTTTGTTATAGTTCAAGTAAATTGTCATTGTCGTTTGTGGAGTGCAATAACGAACGCTGTGTTGCTGTGCGGAGTGCAAATCCCATTGTTGACGGGAGTGAAATTAAATTGTAGAAAGTGAAGAGTTATTGTTGAGATAATAAAATTACATTGTTGTTCAGTACAAAAATTTACAATATATATATATATATATATATATATATATATATATATATATATATATATATATATATATATATATATATATATATATATATATAAAACAATTAAAATCAGTATTGGAAATGGAAAATATAGTGAAGAAATTTCAGTAAATCAAGGTGTAAGACAAGGTTGTAGTTTGTCCCCTACGTTTTTTTTTTTAATTTATATGGATGATTTAGTGAGAGAGTGGAATTTTAGAATTAATGGAGGAATTCATATAGCACCTAATTTTACATTTAAGACGATGCTGTTCGCTGATGACCAAATCGTTTTAAGTAGAACTGAAAGTGAACTGCAGAGAGCAGTGTATGAACTACAGAAAGTGTGTGAGAAATATAATTTTAAAATTTCCATAAATAAAACCAAAACAATGGCTTTTCAAGGGATACAGTGTAAGGACAAAAATTGTTTTAAATGACACTTCTCTACAACAAGTAACAAGATTTAAATACCTAGGTACTCAGCTCACGTATAAACGAAAAAAGTCTCTAAAAAAGAACTACGAATACACAACCATACACGAAATGTTGCGACAAATTGAACACATCTTTACAAACAATGTTGGGTGTTGGGTGATAGAGAAAAACAGACTTCAGCTTTGAAATCCGGTTATGCCAATTAACTAAAATCACATGTTTCATATGTTCATTTATGTAAACGTTGAAATTTGTGGTACAGTGTTATGATTAGGAATCGGATGTTTGGCAAAATGTATTTTTTACTGGGTGAAAGTATATCTTTATTTTCATAGATATAAATGTGATTTGGGGTAAATCAAAGTGATAGGGCCAATTTTGTATTTTGCCTATTTCTTACTAATTCAATAATAAATGTCTTTTTTGTAATTTTAACGCAGTATTTATTGTTTATTTGCAACTTTCTAATTAATTGTAATGTAATATGTATGAAATTTAAATACATGAAACAATGACTAACTTTACTAACAATAGTAAATAAAAGTAATTTATTTCGGTGCTTAATCTGCTAATAATCGTGCTTTAATACTATTGGTGTAATATGAATAATGATCGATAATCAGCAGTTACAAATATATTGTCATGTCTTCACGGTACCAACGAACAGCCTTATAATTTTAAATATTAAGCCCGTTCTCATAGAATTCGTCACGTAGCATTTTAAAATGTTTGCTTTCATATTTTAAAATCTTACTGTTACAATTTTGTGCTACGCGTGTTTATTATTGTAGAAGAATGAAATCCGGTGAGAAGTCAGTTGTCGGGTGGCAGAAAGTATAAGATCGGTTAGCTAGAATGCCTAAATTCAATAAACCATTGTAAAGTAAACTTCATGCTTACGTTAGTGAATTTTGTGCCCATTTGTTTTCAAACGATGGAACAGTTTTGTTATGTAAGGTTTGTGAAAAGACAGCTATCTTACTTACTTACTGACTGGCTTTTAAGGAACCCGAAGGTTCATTGCCACCCTCACATAAGCCTGCCATTGGTCCCTATCCTGAGCAAGATTAATCGATTCTCTATTATCATATCCCATCTTCCTCAAATCCATTTTAATATTATCTTCCCATCTACGTCTCGGCCTCCCTAAAGGTCTTTTTCCCTCCGGCCTCCTAATTAACACTCCATATGCATTTCTGGATTCCTCCATACGTGTTGCATGCCCTGCCCATCTCAAACGTCTATATTTAATGTTCCTAATTATGTGAGGTGAAGAATACAATGCGTGCAGTTCTGTGTTGTGTAACTTTCTCCGTTCTCCTGTAACTTCATCCCGCTTAGCCCCAAATATTTTCCTAAGCAGCTTATTCTCAAACGCTCTTAATCTATTTTCCTCTCTGAAAGTGAGAGTCCAAGTTTCACAACCATAAAGAACAACCGGTAATGTATGAATTCTAACTTTCAGATTTTTTGACAGCAAACCGAATAATAACAGGCACATCCCATATTTATTCTGTGTTTAATTTCCTCCCGAGTATCATTTATATTTGTTACTGTTGCTCCCAGGTGTTTGAATTTTTCCTCTTCTTCAAAAGATAAATTTCCAATTTTTATATTTCCATTTCGTACAATATTCCCGTCACGAGACATAATCATATACTTTGTCTTTTCGGGATTTACTTTCAAACCTTTCTCTTTACTTGCATCCAGTAAAATTCTCGTGTTTTCCCCAATCGTTTATTCTGGAGAAAGACGGCTATCACGAAAAAAAAAAAAATTATAAGTCAACTTGTGTCAATTACGAAGTGAAAATGTGAGTTATGTTGGCATGATTTAAATTTATTGCTAAAATATATTACATTTTAAAATTTATAATGCCTTTTTCAAAGTTTTTTGTACGTTTTCCTTACGTTTTTATTGCCTTTTTTTCCTGCCTATTTTAACTGTTATAAATGCCTAAATATTCGGGTTCTATTTATGATAAAGAAAAGGGATAAGTTGACACAAGAGAATACAAATAATTTCTGAATTATTTATCGAATAGAAAAAGAGAATGAAAGAGAAAGGAAGAAGAATAAGGAGGTGATAAAAACATGAGACACGGAAAGAAAGTAAGGAAAAAGTAGATGTGGAGAGAAGTAATGCTTTATAACGACGAGCACAGTGTCATATCTGAGGAGACTTACAGCTGCGTTTCTTATCTCGCCTCGGCTTGGTGTCCGTGTGTCGAGATTGCGATGATCAATAAGTAGGGGGTCGCGGGTCATTAGCTGAGCACTCAATCACAACACGGCCATTAACGCAGAAGTCAGCAGCAGAGCGTTGCAGGCCGCTAGGGAGCTGCCCGGTTCGTATCTCTGCGAGGCATAAAAATGAATGACCACTGCGCCATCTGCCTAAGGATTTTCGATTTAAAGGAGAAGTAGCCTACTCCCTCAGTTACAGGTGTAGGCATCATTCCCGGAAAAAAGAAACACGGTTACTCTGCTAAATCGGCATCATATTTCTGTACAATTATAATATTGTGAATTTTATTAGTAACAACAATGTAATTTATTCGCCACAACAATAATTCCTTTCTACAATTCGCCTTAAACGCTCTCGTCAACAATTGGATTTTCACTTAACACAGTATTCGTTATAGCACTCCACCGACGACAATGACAATTTACTTGGACTAGTAAGAACAACAATGAACTGTTAATCTTAACTAATATTTACAAAGCACTATTTACAAATCAGAACTATCAGTTCTCAGTTCACAGTTCTTCTAGCTCAGTCACTCGAGTTCACAGTATCTCGAACCACAGACCTCCAGAGACAGTTCACTGTACTCGAACTCAGGTCCCTCCAACTGCGGTCCACTGCACTCGAACTCAGGTCCCTCCAACTGCGGTCCACTGCACTCGAACTCAGGCCTTCGGATGCTGACGCAGATGCGGACGCACACTCGAGTCGAACTCCGGTACACAAGACTGGCTTGCTTGCTCTGGCTTTCTCACTGACTGGCTGACTAATCAACTGAAAACTAATCGAGTTCGCTGGCGTTTCTTCTTTTATAGCGAAATCATAGTTGCGAGAAATTTCTACAGCTGTGCAGAGAATTATCTGGATATCTCCACTTCGACGGACTTCTCGAAGAGTCGGGAAGGTCTGTTCCCCCTTCCCTCCGTAAGCAGCTGCGCGCGCGATCTCCCCTCGTCGCGTGGGCCCTTTTCCCTTTCTCCGCCGCGCACCGTTCCTTAGTGCTCCGTGAAGCCCGCGCGATCTGCTTTCTTGCGGTACGCTGGTCGTGAGTTCGAATCTCACGTCGCTGTCACAATATACTTTACTCACTATTATCTTCTGCTGGAAAAGGGTAGAGTAGAGTAGGTTGATTTCGATCGCCTTTTCAAGGCGGTTGAATCCGATCGCGTTTGGTTTTCCCGTATAAGACGCGAAATTTTTGTGTTGACAAGTGGCAAGTGGAAGAGAACTTATTAAAACTGTATCCATGCTAATTTTTAGATTTGCCTGAGAACTATAAGTGCATTACAAGAATGTAAGTTTTAATTTTAATGCTCATTTTTCACATGTTTGATTTTTTTATTCAAAAGAAATATTTTCTCAACTTTTCGTATAGAAAAGTGACATTTTCAGGTATAGGCCTATTTATTGAATAGCCTTACAGAATGTTTTCGTAAATCTAATATACAGTATATACGTATTACTGAAGATAGTGTATTGAAAATTTGGAAAATATTCGCATGGAAATTGTTTGTAAGGAAATGAATTAACAAAGCAACTGCTGTTACATCATAAGCAAAAGATACGTGCCCATGTGTTGTAAAAATGTCAGCTCTATAGCTTTAGCAGATTTCGAGAAAATAATTTAATATTCTGATGATAGGAAATTGCTCACAAATATTACCTTAAAAGCATAATACGATAAGAGTTTTGTTATGTAATATTAGTTACACTTAAATCAGATACAGTACCTACGTAACTTTGCTTTGTACTGTAATATTGTTTTGATTAGTTTATTGATTACTTTTGTAAGGCTAAATATACCATCAATATAAATTCCAACTTATGTCATACTCAATCTCTTTCTTTGGAATATCACTTTCTTTATGAATGATATGTTTCATCCACTTAATGCAGTATATATTCTCCTACTATGGAATTTAAGTGAATATTCCTTCTTAACTCTCTATTATGTTATTAAGATTTAAAACAGAATTGCAATATTATGAAATCAGTGTTAGTACTTTTGTTTTACAGACAATATAGATAATATAAAAAAGAAAGAAGCCATATAAAAATAACGACATAAAATTTCACGTTCCGTTTGAAGTTTGTGCACCACTGTTTTCTTAATCCAACAGGTTTCTTATTCCTATACACAACCCTTCCTCTTTCCATACTTAGCGCTTGCTGCCCGCGCACGACGTCAAGGTCAGAAAACTGCGCTTGCTTTGACATCACTGGCGTATACACTTAGACTACCCAGTCCCCTTAATACTTTGCATTAATAATTTGTTGTGATATTGTGCGGCTTATATCCTATGGGAAGCTCTCTGCATAAGCGGGATAATTCTCTAGACCAGCCGCGGCGAAAATGCGACTCACGAGCACATTGTGGCTCGCAGTGCTTTTCTCTCGCTTCCTACCTACAACCCCCACCCTCTTACTCACTGGAGTCAAACTCCGTTCTATTTGTATTTGTCTCGGACCTGCGAGTGGCGTATCGTCGCAATATCTCTCTCGAAACCATGTACCTCTATAATAAACGAAAGTTTCAAGTAGGATGGGAGGATTCATTCTTTTGCTTACAATATGATGAAAATATTAAATGTATGATTTGTTCACAAATATTACTAGGAAAACGGTTGTATAACATAAAACGGCATTATAAGTTACTACATGTTACTGATGAAGCATTAAAAGGTTAAGTGTTATTATTATTATTATTATTATTATTATTATTATTATCATTATCATCATCATCATTATGATCTCTGTACGTCGATTCTTTTACAGCAGATGTACGAATAATGCGGTTAGATTTTCAATTTAAACTCACAGATTTACAATGTGACATTAAATGAAAGCTAGATGTAAGGACTTGACAGATATTGAACTTTTCAAATCTTTGGAAAAAAATAAATATTTGAAGCTTCGTTCTTTCGCTTGCTCTGTTGAAGCCATGTTCGCTGTAACTTACGTTTGTGAAAAATTATTTTCAACAAGGAAAATAGTAAAAATCAAATTTAGATCACGACTGACACACAAATACCTTCGTGATCAACTACGATTGGCAGTAAGTGACATAATTCCTGATTTTGAAACTTTGTCGCAGAGACATTCTGAAGACAGTTAATTTTAGGTTGTGATAATGTGTTCTGTGTTTTCTTGTTCATTTCTTTCTTCGTTACACGTCCTAAACATTAACTTCCCCTTCGGTTGTCCGCCTCCCTCCATAGGTGCTATGCACGTTGCAGCTTACACAGTGGCTCGGCGCACCGTGGCCTTTTCGCCACGGCTGCTCTAGACCGACAATTGCGTCACCACGCCACGTTGCAGTACTCTAAAATATATTCACCCTGTCTGTTGTTCTAGTTCTTACTATTGAAACAGACATTTCACTATTCAATTCTATTCAAATGGACTTGATAGTGTACAAGACGAGCGTAGCTAACATTCTTATGCAAGTCCATCAGGGCGTGCCTTGGAATTGCACTGTTTCCGCCTGATTGGATTGGCCCTTGCTTTGGATTAGTTGTGCCTCGTACGTGCTCCGCTGTTGTTTTTATATAAATGTGTTTAGCTCTGGCGAGGGGGAAAAAACACAGACATAGAAACGCAATTAACTGGGTACTGGCTGGCTGAAGGCGTTGTTTTGCAAAGAGGACAAAGAAAAACAATCATATTAGAATTAGCGGGATTATAATTGACTAACCCAGTTAAATGTTCGCGCGCTCCTAACGATGTTGGCTGCAATGGAAATTTCTTTTACGCGCAAGCGAGAGCGTGAATATCAATTTAAATAAATGAGTTTGGCACTCTGGAAGTAACGGAATTTAATGATAATCTGCCATTTGTTTTTCAGCTGGGACAGAAAAAGCATTACTATTTGTGTTATATTTTTGGGGAAATTTCTACAATAATTTTGTAATACGAGATGTAGCATTCATTAATATGAATAATTTCTTTATACCCTATGTTAACAGTACCTAAGGAAAATCCTTCAAAATAGCAGCCAAATCTTGAAGTAGGTTTTGGATATTTAAACCAAGTTTCTGAAGAAAATAAAGTGTCCACATGAGACCTTTACAACGTCGAATTTAAATAAAAAACTAGTGGGTTGTAAAGCAAATGCTGCAAATTAAGTTCATTAGACGTTCAAATAAATATTTTTCAGATTTATTTTCAATATAGAATGCCAGGTATTTTGAAAGTTATTTGCTTCCACAATAATGAAACATACTCCCTCTGAACGTTTTTTTAATGGCAAATACTTTTTCTTGAACCTATCCACCTTCAGGTTTTGAGTTTCAACGCGAAAACGCAAGTAACAATGTCAGGACGATCAGTGGGTTTTTCATGTGGGAGTAAACCAATAGCTATTTCTGGTCATTGTGGATTGTAGGTGAAAGTTAAAAAAAGTCAGGTTTGCTATGCTTTCGAACAATAGACAATAGCATCTTGGTACGGCTGCTGCATGTAGAGTTTGAAATGTAGAGGGTAAAATCATTTTATCCTGCTAAGACATCTTGCTGAAATGATCGGGAGACTACAAAATTTTGTAGGTATCTAATTTTATCAGTAATACCTTTTGGTCTTTCCTTAGGAACTATAATTTTTGCGCTCTCTCGAGAAAATACTGAAGAAAATGATGCATATAAATATCTACACCACACTGCCATTAAGAATATGGAAATGAACCAGACCACTTCATTAATACCTATAAAATATTTGATTTTAATACCAATATTATTATCTTTTGTAAGTTTTGTATACATGCAACTCAGTAAATTATAGAAATGAAGATCTAATTCAAGATATTCTCTACATCTACTTATATAACCCCAAAACGTTTCACTTTCATACCATCAATATGGCATTAATATGTATAATTAATGAAAGAGAGTCACATCATGGCATTAACTATAACAATATTTCATTTATAATGGTAATAATGCCATAAAATTACCTCATGTTTTGTAGATTTTAATATCCAATATACAGCTGTACTCAAAAAATTACACACCGCAGAATCAGACCTATACATTATTTTTAGTAAGTCTTGAAGTTTGTAATAACCAATTGAATATGAGCTCTAAATATGTTAGCAATCCTGCAGGTCATGGCCTTCGTGTAAAAGCCTATTTCTTATTGTAGAGTGTTTTGTTTTATTCTGAAATCACGGCCAAGCTGAAATGCAATTAGTTCTCAAAACTGACGACGGATGGATTTTGGAAAATAGGAAAATTACGTAGGAAAGCTAACGCTTCACTGAAAGTTACTATTTTTCTGAAAATCCATGGATGCGAAGCTTCAAAATGACGGTTCATTTATTAAAATCCGTTCAGCCGTTTTCCCGTAATTTCCGTTACCAGTTCAAATTATATATACATTATATGGGTAGAGACATTATATCTGAATACGGTTTTCTACATGTTAATCACAAACTGTTAGAGATTTTATGTGAATTTTGTTGGATTATTGAAATGCTTTTTTGGTTGTAGGTGTGAATTTTGGTGAAATCTGACAGTGTAGGAGGTGTGGATACCTCAGATGGCACAATGTGTATTCTGGTTTATTGAGACACGATCAGTAAGTCATATTAAGCAGTGGCGTCTCGTGACCTAGAATTTTTCCGGGGTTATTTGATTATAGTTTGTCATGCCTGGTACTAAAACTAAAAGTCATTTCATTATTGCTCATAAAATTACATTACCTTTACTTGTATTACACTATTTTACCGCGATACGAACGCGACCGCGACAGAACTGAATGAGCCCCAACAGTCGTCCCTCTCCTGGCGCCTTCACTCGCAACATCTGTGTTATAGGATCTAGCATCTCCGTGCACTGAGCGCTATGCCGAACCAGGAACTACGTCATACTCTCCTCGTAAGGTCTGTATTGGGAATCTAGCATCTCTGGGCTAGAATTTATCTGTCGCTTCTACAACAGAAGACTACAGCATCTCCTCCGCGCAGATGAAGTCCAAACCTTGACTATAAAGAGAACGAGACTTCCTCTATATTTGAGAGTTGTTCGTAAGTATCTGATATTAAGTCCATTCCCAGTGCCGTCAGGGAATTGAACTTGCTTTGTTCGACTGTCCACAACGTTCTTTACAAGACTGCATGTGTACAAAGTTCAGCTAGTGCAAATTTTTGCTGTCGACATGCTGGCTACAATTGTCGCTGAGGAAGGATTCCTTCTGGAACTAATGCACCTTGCACACATTCAATGTCTTCCACACTTGTGCTTTGCCCCCCACTGCCCTTTTGCCGCAGTACACTTCCATTCTCTATAAATTTTAGGTACCGTACCACTCTCGGATTGTTGGCCGTTATAGCGGTTCTCTTTCACATTGGGTCCGGACGTGATTTTGCACATACTGTATGTATCTGATAAACCAGGATACAAATTATGCCATCTCCTGAGGTGTCCACTTCTCCTTCAATGTAAGATTTAAGATTTCAACAAAATTCGCACCTGCAATAAAAAAAAAACTTCATTTCAACAATCCAAAATTCTCATAAAAATTTTGACAGATTGTGATTAACATACAGAAAACCGCATCCAGATATCATGCCTCTATAACTTTTTACTTACATCTGAAGTTGTAAAGGTTTCATGTGGACACTCTGTATCTTTTATGTGGAATAATTCGAATGGAATTTATGAAATGTTACGTAACGGAAGATGACGTTGTATGGAATAATTTCTATAAAAACATTAATGTTTGCTATAGTTTCCGAAATAATTGTAGCTTAAATATTGTAACATACGATGTCATTGTATAGAGGCCTTTTTTTTGCCTGTCCATACGTCATAACCAGAGACCGTAATTTTGGCAGAATGCCTTTTTAAATGTGTTAAATCTATCTTCATCTTGAAAGTAAATCTGAAGGAATTATACCTTTGTGATTGAATCGTCACAGTTTTATGTTGCCCTTTTCTGCCTTTTTAAAAATATAAATACCTAATTAACAAAATAAATACTTTTTCGCCTTTATTTGATTATTTATCTATTATTTATTAATTTATTATTAAAAATTGCCTACAAGTATATTTTAATTTATTTCTAATACCGGTACAATGAAGTGACTTCACCGAATGTATATTATTGTCTTTCAGTCAGTTCATATTCTCTATGCAATAAGTGCTGCCGTGAAAAAATGTATAACAGTAAGCGTTTTAATTATCGCTTGTGTTTATTTGACAAGTCAACAATGAGTGCGGGTCTTTCGTTCTTTTTAACGGTTATTTTTCTTTCAGTTTTCATTGCGAAGTTGTTGTAGCTGGCTAAATATTTCATATCCCCACATATCAGTACAACCAAACGCAGAAATGCACTTTCCAAGGCTACTGGGAAGAAGATTTCTTTGCTTCCAACAGTAATTGAAACATCGAGTCGAAAATCTCAATTTGCCTTCGACTTATGTAAAGCTTTTCTTGCTGCCGAAATATCTTTGTGGAAAGTGTAACGTTATCGGTCTAGTGCAAGGTTTTTGTAATTGCTTTTATTGCGTATTTTAGCTATTTATGATGCCTTTTTTCCTGCCTATTTTAATGATTTTTAATGCTTAAACTTCCGGTCTCTGGACATAACTATGGAAGGGATTATGTTATGTAAACAAACGCCTCTAATAATAAAAAAAACTTTACCGATATCTATTCGTGTACAAATATTACACGGCCGAGCGATGACTTTTCCAATCCCAATTGCCAATATAACCGATCTTGGAGTATACTGTACTGGTAGGACTCTAATCTCGTTCGGAGCTTGAAACATTCCCTCCATCCAAGATTTCCATGGTCCATGGCATATTTTGTTTTCAGATATCTTTAGATCATCCTTCATTTGGCAATCCCTGGGGGTAACAAAACCAATTGAATTTTCTATACAGAAACAACGTTTCATTTTATAAAATATTCTTCAGAGACGGACGTAGAAGTTTGCGCCAATGAAAACTAGGAATGACTTTTATTACTTTGTGGGACAGCAGAGAATAAAATAAATGCATTGATAAGATGTCTAAATAAACATCCATTACATTACTGCCACCCGTAATGGAGTATGTATAGTAAATATTTGTGCAACATTTTGTGAATATTTCAGTATTTGCTTCTCAAACCATGTCCTCTTAGTATTCATCAGTAAATTATAAATGTTCTACATTAGAAGAAGGTTTTCATAACCTTACTCATAGAGTACTCACTAACTTTGTTTGCTCTTCTATCCAAAAGTAATGTAAATTGCGTTCTTATGTATTCAACCAAAATAAACAACTGAAAAAGTCTCATGATAAAGTCCTCTTACACTTCAAGGAAGAGTTCGCGAATTGCCTGATGTTGTGAGATTTTCCATTGAGTGTTGACTACAAGGCTACATCCTACTTTCTGAAAATACTGCAGAACATTTAGCTAGGCTCCGGCCGGGAAAACGTGCATCAGATATGCTTATGTTTAGGGACCGGATTTATAGGTTTTTACCTATATTTTTCCTTGCTTCTGAACTCCTAATTTCTTAAATAATTTTTCCGAATCATGATCGTAGGAATCGTGTATGCGAATTATGTTGAACCTAAAAAAACTAAATTGGACCTTAATTCCTAAAAAAAAAACTTAAATCATTGTTGATAAGCGTTATCCTCTATTTACTACGTTATACGAGTATATTGATTCTTTTTTATTTTGAGAGAAATATCAAGACATTTGAGAGAGAGAGAGAGAGAGAGAGAGAGAGAGAGAGAGAGAGAGAGAGTGAGGAAAGAACATTCTTGACATAGAGGAGGCTTCCTCAATCCCTATGGCAAAATCTGTACATTGCAATGGCAACATCTATGACTCCCTTGCATTCCCCAAGATACATTTCAGTGACATTTCAAAATATATTGTGTACTTGGAATCTTCGTCGCTACAACTGAAATATGCAATTCGTGTCATTGACTCGCGTGTACAGAAACAAGTATTAGGACCCGTGGGTGAAACTGTCACATTAAAACTTAAGAAAGTATTGCATAGGAATTCAGGGTTTGAGAAAATAAAAAATGTGTGCTCCGTTCTCCGGGGGAAAGCTTCAACTGTCAGTTACGTGGGTACCTGCTGCAGTGCCAGCGATGAAATTTGCACCTATGACCTCATGTGCTGTCAAAAGAACCATGTCGTCCTTCAAATATATTTTGAGAGACAATAAAATAATTTCTCAGTCTAGAATCTTGAAAAGTATTTGGTCATATATTGCAACCAGGAACAGTACCAGTAAATAATGTTGTTTTGTTTGATTATTTGTTACTCTTTGAAATAATTCTTAATCCAGTTTGAACAAATTTAATTCAAGAATTTTGTGTGTACTGTATCCTTTATCTATTGAAAACTGAAATTTATGTAGTTATACCAAGGCAAATTATATTACATAAATGTTAATTGTTACAATAATTTATTCAAATTACAAATAAAGTTGAAGGGAAAGGAACAAAAATTTCGAAACTTATAAATTTTGATAAATGGTTTCATTCTTGAAAAGATCAGTTTCGTGGTTCATGTTGTCTTAATAAATATATATTTGTTTTTAAGAATAACTGTAAGGATACTTTTTTTAACGATCTGGAAGTTTTTGCGACCCCTTTCATAGGTTAGACATAAAACCTACAAAAAACCTATTTCACCTATTACAAAAACCTAAAATGGTCTTTTTAAAAACCTGAAAATCCCGTCCCTATTTATGTTCATGGATGACCCAAACATATGCCGTGTCAATATACGCTCAAGTTCAGATCAGACACATATTTAGTTACTTTGTTTCTGAGTTCTTTTACAACTTTCAGTTTTTTTAAGTTAGGCCTATAAGCGAAAGTGTCGCAGTCCTTGAGCTCCGTTACTTTGCTATCTCTAGTCTAATCCACGTAACTTTCAACGCGCAGTATTTACGGAATTACACGTCGGCGGAGCGTAAAACACTTCGGACGATACTTTTAGCTTAGCTTTTCAAAGGCTGTACCTAGAACGAGTCCACCAATATTCTCCTTTTTCTGCAGTAAAATTGGCTAATTTATATATTCGTGTAATCGGCGTGACTTAATTATCTTTTAAGTTATGCTAACTTTATTAAATTTATTTTCTTTTTACAGAACATTTTTCAACAGATACAAAAAATAAGCCTAACTAAAAATTACATCATTCTTACGCACAACTATTACAAACCATACGACTTTAGGAACTTGATTCGCTACAGTTTAATTATGCATGCTAATGTATAGTCTTAAAGAATTTCCGAGAATTACATTATTTGTAACAATAGTGATAAATGCCTAATAAAAATGTAATTTTGTAGTTAAAAATAGAAAAAAAATTCTGTACGAAGCCACTATGGAATTCGTAACATATTTTTATCTTCAGAATAATAGCTAATTAAAGAAATGATACTCCTGAATAGTTCATTATCTGTAATATTCTTTTACCCTTAAAACTAAAGAATAATGTCATTTTACAAATTATATTTTTTTCTTCAAATGTCTTTGGAAATATGCTCCGTAAGTGACGATGACTGCTCATGAATCACCCTGTATATTACAGAAAAGATTAATATTATCTTATAAAATAATAAATCTTCCGGAGGCTTACATCACTCTTACGGACGAAATATTAAAACGAATTTTTAATTATTTCTGCTGTAATATTTCACAATTATTCTATTCTCATTAATTGGGAATTCTACTTATATTACGTAACGGAATGTGAATCGAAGGGCTAACAACCCATCACCGTAAAAACAGCTTGTTACGAAACCTAGCAATAAGCCTCGGAATGGGACTGATTCTCCGGCATGACCACAGCAAAGGACACATATGGGCGAATCCAGAAATGCATATAGAGTGTTAGTTGGGACGCCGGAGGGAATAAGATCTTTGGGGAGGCCGAGACTTAGATGGGAAGATAATATTAAAATGGATTTGAGGGAGGTGGGATATGATGGTAGAGACTGGATTAATCTTGCTCAGAATAGGGATCAATGGCTGGCTTATGTGAGGGCGGCAATAAACTTCCGGGTTCCATAAAAGCCAGTGAGTAAGTAAGTAATTAAGTAAGTAAGTAACGGAATATAAATATTTAATAAGAGCAGAAAAAACAACTGTTATAACTATAAAAGGAAATATTGCTAGATCGCCTTTCATTCAATACAAATCTGAAACATAAGTAGAATCTACAATACGCGGGATTGTAGTTCACAACATTGGTTGTATGTAAGAATGTAACAAAATTATTTACCGCTACAAACCCAGACAATAAAAATTGTCCTTATCCATTTATTCCATTTCCATTCGGAACCGCATAGTAGAAGAAGAATACATTATTTCCGAAACTACGAGTTCTGAAAAGTATGCAGGAAAATTGAATAATGCTAATAAAGTGCTACATTGTTACCCCACTTAACGCGTGCAATTCCATATAGGGATAAGTGAAGTTGCAATACCGATGCTGGCGCCTCTGGTAAATAATGCATCTCGAGGCTAGACTGTTCCTTTCTATTCCCCACACGACGCAAGAAGGAAATGAATAATTCAATTGGAACTCGAGGCTGTGAGTAGTGCCCGCCAGCAGCTAATAGGGTGGATGCATTGGAGTGGAAGAGGAAGTACCTTGCGTGGGAACCGAACTTGCACCTCCACCATAATCAGCTCCACTGCGTGTGGCGTCAGCATCTGTGAGTTCAGACCATAAGACCGTGTGGTCTCTTAGAGGATTCCGATATTGAATAGTTTAGGAAGTCGAAGCTTTCTCCAAATCGATAAATGTCCTCGAGCTTTTCTAATTTACGTATCATCTCTATATTCTATTCTTAACTACTCCTTAAAATGTATCTCATTTTGAACAGAAGGGAGAAAAACCTTAACAAGCATACCTACGTGAGATTACTTATCATTGTAATGGATTTTGTAGCTAATGAAATAAGTGTGAGAGATCGAAGACCTTCCATTTGCCTTAGGCTACTCCGGACTCTGAAATCTCCTCAAAGAGCTGATTATATTAAAAGGATGACGCTGAAAGAGAACGTGGGCTACTAGAAAACATTAAAAGGAAATTAATCCTCGACTTTTAACTGATTTTAACATTTGATTTTAATATACTTCTCAGCACTTACGACCGCAACATAATGATATTTTGTCATATACTATTAATCTTCGATACACAAAGAAATTCTACGGCAATGTGAGATTGACAATAACAATTTAATATTATCCATCATAACGATACATACTTGTAACAATTTGATTTTATTTAATATTGCAATCTTCACAATAGTGCATATTTACAACATATTTGTTTCATACATTACTACAGCGTCACTTAAGTTTATACAGGAACATCATTTTATTTTTACTTCAGTTTTTATTGTACCTGAGTTTTTTAATGTACTTCACTCCCACCTCTTCTACTAATGAAATTCAACCGTTCTCCACACAGATCCAAGACAGCATATACAGTCATAGTACCCTTACGAGCATAGTAAACAGTACGTTCCAAAAATATGTTGGCGTTTTTCAGTAACGAAAGAGCTTTCAATATTGAATCACTTTCGCACAGGTACTGTCGTCCATTTGCCTACTTCGTATCCCGGTTTCCCCCACCAGCTTTTATTCCCCAGCTACTGGCTGGGCAGTCTTAGCTCTTTTCTGAGAACATTAATTTCTGTTAAGAATTCGATGTCTACGTAAAATATACAACTGCTTAAAATAACTAAAATAAAAGGGCCTCGTTAAGTAATTAACTTACACGTGATTTCCTCCTTTCTTTTCGGATTGGGCAGAAGTGAAGACTGAATTTACAGTACGTAAGGTACTCTTTTATAGAGTAGGTACAGAATTATTTCAACATGAGTTACTAGTACGAAGGACGAAACTGGTAATTGAGATTAGGTACAATAGTCTACAGTGCGATAATAGGCACAAAAGAACTGAAGCCTGTATCGAAATGAACGGCCACCATTTTAAAAAATGTGTATAAATATCCATATTATGATTATTTTTCAATTTAACTTCGGTCTCTATATTGTACGCTAATGTGCTGCAGACAGTATAATATACAGTGCATAATGAATACGTCCACATGGACAGGTCAGTTCGTGAGTAAAAACACTCATTGTTAATACAGTACTGTACTTTGATTGAACAAAAACCTAATGAAAATGACCAAACTCAAAAGCGCAATATTTCCTAGTTTACGTAAGTGGATGAAATACTTTTCTTCCCTCCTATACCTAATAGAGTGATTTGTTTGTGTTTTACGCCAGTATCATCGAACTCTAGTCATGGAAAGGGATAGCAAACTGTGTTTCCGGTTCTCTAAAGGTATAGCCAGGTTAATATTAAAAATGTTAATAAAAATAAAATGATGTCCCTATATAAACTACATTTAACATTCATTTTGTAATTCCAAAGCTTTCGCCTTCAATCCACATCCTTTCTATTTACACCAACTTCAATAAAACAGTCAACTATGACCCCTTACACTTTTCAGACGTTTTTTGATTTTTTGATGATTTTGAATTTTGATATGCAATATTTTCATGTGACTTTCTGTTAAAATATGCACGTTTAACCTAAGAGTCTTATTGTTAAACAAGTATTCACCTTTGAGTCATTATACAGTTTATTGATCCAATATAATAACTCGTTCGCGATCTCTAGCTGTCATGAATGATTATAATATATTACATATGCATATTTATCATACAACTACCTTTTCTTGCTGTATTTTTAGTGTAACTTTTTAGAAAATGAAGTTTCTAATGTATTTATAAACTTCAATTAATTGTTTATAGAATTTCAATATGTATTATGCAATTATTTACATATGTCTTTATGGTATGAAGATGTCCCAAAATGGGCGAAAACGTAAAATATTAAAATTTATTAACAGACATACTTTTGGGTTTCATTAAAATAAGTCAAGACAGAAATAAAACTAAAATTACATTATTTCTTCATTATTACAAGGAAATAATTCTCTCTAAGCCAGTGGTCAGAAAAGATGATGTCATATGAAATATAACCCGCAAAACACAGCTGGGGGAAGGTGGAAGGAGAGAGGCATAAGAGGAGGAGTCGCGGAACATTTTCACTATTAAAAGTTTTGAGTGCGCAGAGACGGACAGTGAACATACACAAACTCAGAAAAGTTCAATTCAGTTTGTCAATACATTTGTCTCATGTTTCATTGATTTGAATAATTTTTTTCTGTTATAGCATTTTATACAACTTTTAAAAATTAAAATGGATGTATTAGGTTGGTGCATAATTCCGTAGCGATTTTCATAAGTTTATTAAACACATCAGTTATAAGAGAGAAGTTAATCATTAACAATATATTCTCCTTCATTATTTACAACATTCGCTAACGCTGGAGTAGTTTTTATTCCACGTCTGTAGAAGTTCCTTGAAGGTTGTTCGATAGAGAGCGGAAAAGGTGAAAATCTGAGGTCGCAAGATGAGGTTAATAAGTGCGGAATGACTTCCAAACCCAACACCTGGATATTGTTTTGCGTCAGGTTAGCAGGGTGCGGTCGGACGTTATCGTGGAGTACCATCACTTCATGCAGTATTGCTGGTCGTTTTTCTTGGATTGCATATGCAAGACGTATCAGTTGGTGTAGCAATAAATGTTACACGATGGTGGAATGATCACAATTCATTACATTTGCCGGTTCTCGAGTAAACTGACGTGGATCATTGTGGATTAATATGTTTAAACGGTCTTCATCGAACTCCGAAGGTCTTCCTGAAAGTGAAGTCTCACTAATGTCAAAATTCTTCTCCGGTTTGTTTGTAAAGCTTTGTAATCGAAACGAAAATGACATTGGGCGGGGGATTCTGCGTTCCTTTCCACTTCTCCGGTGTGTCCAGGCCTAGTTCATAGCATTGCTCTTAGGAGAAAGAGACCATTACGTTTTTGTATCCGTATGTAAGAAAGACTGCAAGAATGCCTAAAGAAGTTGAGCTTTGGTGAAAAAGTGGACATTATTTCTGTGTTGCAGGGAATGACTAATAACTATAATATTTTGCACAATAATTCGTCCTTCAAGTTAATGTGGATACTAGAGATGACAACGATCGAGAAAGCAAGACTAACAGCACCCAAAAAGCCGAAAACTCGCACTACTATGTTATATACGTCGCGTCGTTGACGTAAAGACTGCTTGTGAGTATTTCGAGACGTCGATGTTGAACATTCCCGAAGTCCCGAACGTCAAGCAGCCTTGAATCGCCACAGTTGTTTATACTTGACTCAAATTTGATCTACTTTGACAAATGTTATAGGCCCTAATGTATAAACAATCAAGTAGCCTATTTGAAACATCATCTCTACCTTTCAGTATATAATAATCCGTTCCCCAGTGTTTATTTAATTACTAGGTTCTTATTAAATGGCTAGGAATTTTGTTTTCATATATTTGAGATCAAGTATGCAATCTAAAGTAAAAAGATATTATTGCTATGTTGCATGTTTCTTAGAAATTCAAATTTATTTGAGAATTGTTTTTTTTCTATTTATATAGCCATAGGTAGGCCTAATATCATATTGTGAGAGCTGCAACGGGGTTCAAACACTCGTCCGACAGGGCGCGCGGCAGACGAAACTCTGGTACGGGGAGCATCTGCATGCTGAAGAGCAGAGGGGGTGTACTACGTCAACGCGGCGAGGGGAGAGTGCGCGCGCAGCTGCTACTTGCGGAATGAAGGGGGGACGGACCCTCCCGAATCGTCGAGAGAAGTCCGTCCGAAGTGGAGATATCCAGATAATTCGAGAGGACATCCGTAGAAATTTCTCGTAACTATGATTTTTCTATAAAAGAAGAAACGCGAGCGAACTTGAGCAGTTTTTCAGTTTATTCAGCCATTCAGTGAGTAAGCCAAAGCAAGCAAGCCAGTACCGGAGTTCGACTCGAGTGTGCGTCCGCAACTGTGTCAGCATCCGAAGGCCTGAGTTCGAGTGCAGTGGACCGCAGTTGGAGGGACCTGAGTTCGAGTGCAGTGGACCGCAGTTGGAGGGACCTGAGTTCGAGTACAGTGGACTGTCTCTGAAGGTCTGTGGTTCGAGATACTGTGAACTCGAGTGACTGAGCTAGAAGAACTGTGAACTGCGAACTGACAGTTCTGATTTGTAAATAGTGCTTTGTAAATATTAGTTAAGATTAACGGTTCATTGTTGTTCGTAACAGTCCAAGTAAATTGTCATTGTCATTTGTGGAGTGCAATAACGAACGCTGTGTTGCTGTGCGGAGAGCAAATCCCATTGTTGACGGGTGTGAAGTTAAATTGTAGAGAGTGAATAGTTATTGTTGAGATAATAAAGTTACATTGTTGAGTTGAAATAAAACGTTACAATATAATAGAACTAGAATATTTTGATAACTGAGATACTGTTCTGTTTTGTCTTTTTGTCTCAATTAAACATGTATAGGCCTAATGTTATTTATTTCAAAGTTACGAAATCTTTCCACGCCGATCAAATGCTATTTCGAGAATGACGAGACGAGACTCGAAATACATGCAACGAACGCAGCGACCGAGAGCCACAGTTAGTTTCGTTCATCTCTAGTGGATACTATATCCAAAGACGGACTATGAATGCTTCTTCTATTCATACAATAATATTCTGTGTGATAAACACCATCGTTTGTCAACAGAAAAAGTCAATCTTTATTGTGAAATTCATTTTGTAAATCAAGACATTTATCGTGCTATTGAAGATGTGTATTTTTAAAATGCCGAAAAGTTCAATTTTAAACACCTATCTTCTCCATTTGAAAATCTCACTTTCTGCACTTGGAACTGAAAGAAAAACTTCAGTCTTTGCAACTGGTATTAGATAATATTTGTAAGCAACTGTTTGCAGAAAGAAACGATACTTTCTTGCTACATAGTCTTTTGTTTACGACAAACTCCGCTTGATCTCCCAGGATTTGGTCCCATATCTGCTGCGTGGGAAGCAGATTGAGTATCCATTCTGGTAATCGCTCGCGCTATGGCGTCCCTAGCGGGAAGTCCCGGGTACATTGTAGGAAATACGCCAACCTCTTGTGTCTGCTATGTTGCCTAATAGACAAGCGATGTTCGGCTTGTCACACGACTTTATTGTCCTAATCGGCTAATTTGCGTCGCGCTACCTGCATTGTCCCTCGCGGTGGAAGAGCCGCCTATCTCCTCATGAATAAGTGAGCTCACGAAGTAAACACTCATCAAGCACCGGATCAAATATTCATCGTCATTACAGGGCCGCTAATCTTGCATGTGGTCATTAACGCAAAATTTTATGCAGGAACGTCACACGAACTTGCTCTGCAGAAAGTAATGTATAATGGCTCTCAAAGAAAAAGAAGTCTTGCTAGAAACTTTATAGAGCTCAGTATCCTACAAAGCAAAGGAAATGAAACTCGTGAGGTTTTCTGTGTACTTAGTTTGAACTCATATTACTTTATTTTTGTTTATTTCTATCAGAAATTGAATCATATTTTCTTCACTCTTTCCAATTGCTCAATCGACAATTATTGTTTTCTTAATTTATTTAATTCATTCCATTACTTGTTAAAATTGAGCACGAAATAGTTCTGCTGGACCGTCGGAAGAAGAATCTGCACAGGATCACACACAACATCAATCCAGCCTGTGCTGATGAATCGTGGATTAGACACTTCGAACAGGCATTGAAGTCATAGTCAAACAAGTTTTTGACACGCAATGATTCGATCTTAATGTACGATCTTTGATCCTCAATCGTTACAATAATATTGTACGAAATTGTAAGAAATTACAAATGGAAGCATAATTTTGAATCTTTTTACTTTTCTCAGTACTCAAAATGCTATACTTCTCTCTTCAATATGTCCAAGGAATTCTGGTACTGTTCTGGAGCGATATTTTACTACTTAATGAACTTATTATTCCCGGAACATGAATTTTGCCAGCAATCGAAAAGTATTGGGAATACATTCGAATAAGCAACAAAAAAAAAAGTTTCCTTCCCAGGCAGGATTCGAACCACGAAAGTCTTAGTTACCAGTCTATCGTGCTCTGGAGTGAACAAGGCTCTGAAATCAGGTACAAGGGTCGGTCCGGTTTTTTTTCCCCTACTACTGTACATTTGGCAGGTTGGCCCTTCTCTTACGGAATGCCTCATATGATGTGAAAGTGCCCGCAAATATAGTTTCACGGCACTATTGTCCTTATATAGATTGTATCGGTATACACTCCCTTCAATTCGCCGTTGATTTGTAATATACTGTATTTCTTGTTTAGAGGGTGTCTTACGTTTATGTGATCATAGCGAATTTATATTAAGTTATGGTATTATGCGTCTCATTCTGTTCTTGCTTTATGTTTTCTATAAATAAGCCTACTGGCATAATAAGCCATTTTTTAATCTAGAGTAGAGATCTTCCACTACATTATTGATCCTATAACGTTATTTAACGATCCCGTAACAATTACTGGGTTATTTAACTTCAATGGAATTGGTGATAGTGAGATGGTATTTGACGAAATGAGGATCTTCATACAGAATGTTGAATAATCATCTGTACATAACACGTATTGGACATTTTGATTTGTGGACATTCTATACATTGGACATTTTGACTTCTGGATATTCTATGTATATCGGGCATTTTGTCTTGTGGACATTCTATATATTGGACATTCTGACTAGTGGACATTCTATATATTGGACATTCTGACTAGTGGACATTCTATATATTGGACATTTTGTCTTGTGAGCATTCTATATATTGGACATTCTGACTAGTGGACATTCTATATATTGGACATTTTGACTTGTGAGCATTTTATATATTGGACATTTTTCTTGTGGACATTCTATATATTGGACATTATGACTAGTGGACATTCTATATATTGGACATTTTGACTTGTGAGAATTTTATATATTGTACATTTTGTCTTGTTGACATTCTATATATTGGACATTCTGACTAGTGGACATTCTATATATTGGACATATTGACTTGTGAGCATTCTATATATTGGACATTTTGACTTGTGAGCATTCTATATATTGGACATTTTGTCTTGTGGACATTCTATATATTGGACATTCTGACTAGTGGACATTATATTGGGCATTTTGTCTTCTGGATATTCTATATATTGGACATTTCGTCTTGTGGACATTCTATATATTGGGCATTCTGACTAGTGGACATTCTGACTAGTGGACATTCTGACTAGTGGACATTCTATATATTGGACATTTTGTCTTGTGGACATTCTATATATTGGATATTTTGACTCGTGAGCATTCTATATATTGGACATTTTGTCTTGTGGACATTCTATGTATTGGATATTCTGACTAGTAGACATTCTATATATTGGACATTTTGACTTGTGAGCATTTTATATATTGGACATTTTGTCTTGTGGGCATTCTACATATTGGACATTCTGTATATTGGACATTTTGACTTCTGAGCCTTCTATATATTGAGTTTTATGATTTCCAGATTTATATATGAATGGTTTTTTTACATTTCCTTTACCAATAATTTGTTTTACTTCCTGTTTTGCTGAGGACATTCAATCAAATAAAAATGTTGTAACAACAGATCGAGACATTTTATCTTGTGGACATTCTATATATTGGACATTCTGAATAGTGAATATTCTATATATTGGACATTTTGACGTGTGAGCATTTTATATATTGGACATTTTGACTTGTGAGCATTCTATATATTGGACATTTTGACTTGTGAGCATTCTGTATATCGGACATTTTGGCTTGTTGACATTCTGTATATTGAAAATTTTGACTAGTGACCTTATTTTATTGGACATTTCAGTTGTGAATTTTGAGCTGTGGACGAATTGACGTGGAATGATTTTCGGCGTATAACTGTTGATATTTTTTCAGCTGAAGTACCTATTTTTAAATGAAAGTAATTTTCGAATTTAGATGTATTAAAAATGTAAGAACCTGCTATATAATTTGTTTCAAATTTTTATTTTTAAAGATTTTTCTGGTTTTGTGAAAACCTCCTCATTCGGAGATAGACCAACTTTCTTCTGTGTACTTTTCGAAATGCACAGCTGTTCTATGATTATTACTTGTGTCTAGATGTTGGAGACTAAATTAAGTCTCGCTTGAGATCCAGATATGATTGTAATCAAATTTGCTTTGCGACGTTGGACTGATTGCAAGTCTATTCAATTACAGCATATTAGTTGCGATATTAGCGGTCACTCCAACACATAACTATCTGCTGACCTCCTCAGAGTCTACCTGGTCAGCTAGTCTAGCAGTGCTCCCGTTTTCATCTGTTTGATTGTGTTACCGACTTCCTACGAAATGAAATAAAATTAGGCTCTACTTCTCAAATGATGTACATAATTATTTCACATCGACTTTTTCTGTCACTATTTTTTATTACGAATGTTAAATAAGCAAATGCTGATTCTGTATGTTTATAACAATAAACAGTAAGAGATATATTTATTTAGTAGGCCAAGTTATGATTCTTATTTCACACGACCTGTTAGCCTTGCTTTTATTTTTTTTAACAACTATCAAAAATTTTCTGCTCCCGTGAAAGGGAGAACTGCTTCAACACTTCAACAGGTCCATGTCTTAATTAATTAATAATGAGTTTTTCCAAAGCAGTTGTTCCCAAACTTTTTGAAGGCGCGACCTACTTTTGAGCGAGTCTTTCTTTTGCCTCTCCCTGCCCACTACCATAATGGTACTTAACCCCATAAAAAGATACAAATCCTTGTAAAAACGATAATTTTACACAAAAATATTTGATATCACTCAAAGAACAACCTAAATATTCTAAGGAAACGTCTTACTCTGTAGTCACATAAATCCAGTTTTCGCATTCAAAGAAAGCTGAGATTCAAAGTAATAATTATTTTCTGCAAAACATTTTCCGGGCAGACGAAACACAGTTACTTCTTAAAGAATTAGTTATTGCATGCGTTTACAGACTTTATTTGTTAATTATCCAAAGGCTATAATGTAACAAATTCCTCATCGTTTGAATCATACGATATGGTTTCACTTCGTATTTTATTATTTATCCGTATTTCTTCAATGACAGCAATGGAAGAATGGAGACTGTACAAGTAATTGAGGAGGTTTACTACAGTGTGCTACAGAATTTTGTCTCCTCGAGATTGAGGGAAAAAACCTGGATAATATAATTTTTATGCAAGATAGAACACCGCTCAAAGTCTACACCGCTGTGGAAAAATTAATTACATGAATCTTTCGCGATCGCGACAGAAGTAGACAATTTCGAACAATATGGTCTCCACGATCTCCAGATTTCAATCCGACCCAAATTTTGTTTGTGAGTTTGTGTTAAAAATCTAATTTCTTTTTGGTATGAACAACAGCCTTACAGCTACCTCGTAAGAGATTGGGAAAATTATAAGACTTTTTTCTGCATAATGCTGTGCATGGTGTCACAGAGAGAATGGAGTTTATTAACGTCTTTTGGCTACGGGGAAATGTACTCCGACTAAAATAAGTACTCTAAATTCGGATCAATGTTGCTATAAAAATGAACATTGTGAATCAGTCTGTGATATTGTTAGACGAATGGATGAAATAATAAGGAATGCACATGCCTAAAAAAACCGAGTAAATATTTCGACAACTCAGACGTGAGATCCATTCGATAATAAAGATCATGTTTTGGGTGACTTTTCTTCGGTACTACCGTTTCCTATAACTTCATGTCATAAATTTCACATTAGCATCGCATTTTCATCACCCCATCAAAAATTGTCTCGTTCTGTATGCGGAATTGCAACATGTTCTACAGCACAGAGTAGGGACCACGTACCTGACTAGGTTCTGAATGCAGTTACAGAGAATATGATGTCCATAACCACGCCATTGAGACACAAGGGGCAGGACGGCAGAGCACGCATGCATACAAATAAGAGAGAGGGAGAGAATACTGAAGGTACTTTGTTACTAAGACTTATCGTACTTTATTTTCTGAAAAAATTATTTGATTTTTAATGCAGTTCTATTTATCTCATTACATTGAAAAACAAATTTTTACTTTTTGTCTTGCTCCGAAATAAAAATAGTTGAATATTACTAATATGTGTGCCCTAAATCTGAATTTAAAATCCAAATTGCCCCATCACCTACCATTTTTCGGGGAAAATGAATTTAATTTTTTATGAAAAAACGTTTTTATTAATTTTTCACTGCTACTGGTAAAATTACAATACAGTAGGGATTCAAAATGCCTCATAATACTTCAAAAATGTGTACTGGATACAAAAATGATGTTACATAGATAGTTTATCACAATAACAATAAAAATATTTCATGTGTATGAGAAAAATATCGGAATTTTAACTTACAATTAAAATAATTTTCTGGATAACTTCTGTGTATGAGTAGATCCGGGAGTGCCTTTTACAACAAACCAACAATAGTCTGCTAGCATACTGGATGATGATCTTCCTTTATATCGCCTTTCCATTTCAGATACTCATTGATTAAATATTTCCCCATGCTCCTCTCTTACCGCTCCAAGGTTAGAAGGAAAGAAATCAAAATGACAATGTAAAACTGTATTTTGAGAGACTTGATATTGTTTCCACAAGTTCTATGTAATTGTCTGCCCTAGAATTTCCAAGAGTAAACGTCTTTGAAAACGCGCCAAGCCATTTTTTCTGTAACGGAAAGTTTTTCCCCACACAAAGAGTCAATCATAACTTTGTGAATTTGTGGACCGATGAAAATGTACTCTTTTAATTTGCATTGACTCAAAAGGTAAAATTTTCTGTTAGATATTGAAAACCACACCCTTGTTTGTTCATTGCGTGGACCTCACTTTCAACTATTATGAAATTTACTGAATAGAAGGGACCAATATCTGTTTATTTATTTTATGTACAAAAGAACATGCCATAAACCACAAGAAACCGGAAATGTCATAAACTCATAAAATGCATTAGCTTTTGTTTTGATTTGCAACCCCCAACCAGCGCCAGATTTTTCTTGGAGGAGCGCTTATCGAAAAGTGAAATCATAGTATACATTAAAAACCTTACGTGATACGAAGAAAAGAGTTGCATTTTCGGATTCAGCGCACACCAAACCATAAGGGACACATTGTTGTTCAGTGTTATCAGTATCAAGATAGGCCTAAGCTTAGGCAGTTCGTTACTTCATGTTTTAGAACCAACTTTGACTGTACAATACTTGAAACATTTGAATAAAATAATTAATGCTCTTGCTCGCCGTGACGTATAAGGTCATTGAAATGTCGCTTCGAACTAGAAAGCGTTATAAATATTATATTATTATTTAAGGTACAAAAAATTACTATATTGGGAGATAATTGGGCTTGCTAATTACAAAATAGTAAGAACATATCCGCTGTTTCCTTATTCAATATACTCCAATCTTTCTGTGATGCCATTCAAAGCATTATGCAGAAAATTCTTAGAATTTTGCCAATTTTTTACGAGGTAGCTGAAAGGTGGTTGTGTATACCATGAAAACTCTATTTTTAAGTCAAACTCACCACCGAAATTTGAATCTGTTTAAAGTCTGGAGATTATGGAGACAATATTGTTTGAAATTGTCTACATACGGCGGGTTCGATCCCGGCCCAGGTCGATGGCATTTCAGTGTGTTTAAATGCTACAGGCTCATGTCAGTACATCTACTGACAAATAAAATAACTCCTGCGGGTCAAAATTCCGGCACACTGGCGACGCTGATATAACCTCCTTAAATAAACCATAATTTAATTTTGTCTACTTACGTCACGGTCGTTGGGTGGAACAGAAGGCCTTATGACCTTATTTGTGCCAGGAAAATAAAACTATTATTATTATTATTATTATTATTATTATTATTATTATTATTATTATTATTATTACGTTTATATCAGAATTCGGTGTAAAATATAGTGTGATTCACTTTTCTTTGTTTTCGTGTACGTGACTCCATTATCGAGCTAGTGTTTAATGATCTGTTATTAAGTTATGTTAACACCACTAGTATTGGCAAGTATTTTTTGTATTTAATACCCTTTTTAGTCCATTAGAACTATTTATATCTAAGGATGATAGAATTATGAAGTAACAGTTGTGAAAGTATGACGAAATAGCAATGGCACAAAAAGTTAATATGATTGTATATGAGTACCCAAAAACCTACTTTTCCACCAAAAACATCATGACGTGTACCCGGAATTGTCTGACCACTTTTGGTGAAAAGAGCTACGACTGGAATATCATTGTTTACATAAAATAAAATTGTCTTACAACTTGTGTACATTCGTTCGTTACGGTAGAATTTTCCTTTTCTTTCCCTGTGAATAAACAAAAGGGGATCGAATAAAATAACGATTTAACTTCTTGTCTAACTAGAGACAGGTCTGTAACAACTACAGTACATGCAGCACAGGAGAACTTTTTGATAAATAATTAAGAAGTTTTGTACATTTCTTAGTTTCTTCGGTAATGGATAATTGGAAACGTACAGAGTATGAACTTTTGTTACGTGACACTAAAGAAGAAAGACAAGCACTTAACGTAGCAATTACAAACCTCTTCTGGAAATGTCTCCAACTTGGACAGAAGCAACGTTCAAGCAGAATTCACTTCACATGTGTATGAATTTTGCACGGTTTGAAGAGTAATACTTAGTTCCATTTACGTACACGAATGCATTCGAAATAACAGAAAACAAACACGATTTGCAAATCTACTTTACAGGTAAAGCTCTCTGTGAAGCAGTCTTAAGTAAATCAATTGTTGCATCTATTAAACCTTAAATTAGGAAATGTTTAAAATTTGGACTTACATCACTTGTATTCTGAACGCCTCTTATATTGACCTCCTAATAAAGTCAGTGTTGCTTTTGAAATGTTGGTCTCTTTAGCGACTATGAGGACTTCTCTTTCACCTAAATTAATGAAAACTAAATCAATGCACATTCGACAATTTCTCCTAGCATTTGGACTACCCTATTGTCCGCATATCCTGATACCAATAATGGACTAGACTCTTTCAACCGTTATTTTAATGAACAATTCTTTACCCCACATTCAAATGGATATAATTGTATTGTATTGTATTGTATTTATTAACATTCCATGGTATTCATACATGCTTACAGCTAGAATATGGAACAAGTCAAAAAACTTAATACTATTATAAAATCTTAATTTATAGTCACAGTCTAGATGAAATATATACAGACGAGATTTACAATATAGTCTACTAGTACAACACATAGTTTTAGTATCAATTTCATGAAGTGTTATTGAATGTCATGAATTCACCTACAGAATAGAAGGCGTGAGAAATTAGGTACTTCTTTAATTTGGCCCTAAATAATTTTATGTTTTGAGTTTCATTTTTTATATCGATAGGGAGGCTATTAAAATTTTTACTGCCATATAACGCACTTCTTTTTGATAGCACGATAGACTTGCCGATGGAGTATGAAAGTCATTTTTTTGACGTGTATTTATGCTATGAACTGTTGAATTAGTTACAAAGTTTTCACGATTAGATATGAGGAAGACTATTAATGAAAAGATATACTGACAAGCCATGGGCATTATTTGTAGTTTTTTGAAAATAGTCCTACACGATTGCCAAGATTTGGCACCTACTATTATTCTAATTACTCTTTTTTGTAATAGAAATATACTGTTACTATCTGTGGAATTTCTCCAGAATATTATTACAAAACTCATTACCGAGTGGAAGTATGCAAAGTATATTGTTTTTAAGGTATTGATATTTACTATCTTTTGCATAGATCTAATAGCAAAACAAGCTGAATTTAGTTTGGGGGTAATTTCTTTAATACGATTTTTCCAATTTAACACATTATCGATTTTTAAGCCAAAAAATTTTTTGTTGTTGTTTCTAGTAGGGATCTGTTGTTAATTATTGCGCTAGAAATTTGCGACGTTGAATTTGGACAGGATTTAAATTGAATTATGTTAGTTTTGTTACAATTTAATACAAATTTATTGACTGAGAACCAGTCACATATTTTGAAGAGAATTTCCTCTGTTGAAGATTGGAATGTGTTGGAGTTATTGGCTGTAATTACTATACTTGTGTCATCTGCAAATAATATGGGATGACCTACATCTTTTATAAGGGGGCCAAGATCATTTATAAAGACTAGAAAAAGTAGGGGACCTAATATTGATTCTTGAGGAATTCCATTACGGATGTTCTTCTTTGCATACAACAAGAACATAAACTCAAACAAATTGAATTGAAAGAAGCGTGATCAACGCCCCTCATTAAGCCTCTAATGAAGAATTATCACAGAATAAAAAATTGAAAGGATTGAAAACCATAACTGATACTTACGGAGTATCTTGCGATAGATTCGTATCATTAAAACCTAAACACAAATCAGATATATCTATGTGTAGCAGTGTCACTTTGTAGCACTGCATAAAGTTTTAAGTGGATTTTAATCTCTGATAATAAGTGTCCTGAATATAAAGAATGTATGAAAAAATATTTTTAGTGGTGTGAATTTTAGTCTTTAACAACATTTTTAATTCTGCGAATTTTAGCCTTTAACATTTTTAATTGTGTGAATTTTAGGGTTAAAATCATTTTTAATTGTGTGAATTTTAGTCTTTAACAACTTTTTTAATTCTGTGAATTTAGGTTTTTAACAACATTTTTAATTATATAAATTGTAGATTTTAACAACATTTTTAATTATTTGAATTTTAGTCTTTAAGAGCCGTATTCATAGAGATTCTTAGCGTGGGCTTTCGGTGGATGATCAGCGAACTAACGTTTTTCGTATTCATAAACCAGTGTTAGCGATATGATATGATATGAACCCTGTACAAGTAACCAGTCGATAGCCGGGGCTAGTTTAGCACGCTCGTAGCGAGGGCTAGCGAAATGTCTACGAATAGCACCCTAAGTGCTTAGGTACAGCTTACAGCAGTAAATTTTTGGGAAACATTCAACATTTGTTTCCTCCATTACTGTATCTTGTACAATAATGAAAATTGGTAAGTGTAAAACACTGCCCTTCTGCTATATGAAAAAATATTTTTACTATTAAAAAAAAATTGTTTATATATTTTTTTCAAAATTCAAAATGTGCAGTGATGAAGCTTTTCCCTTTTAACTCATAAACTTGTTAACTTTTTCATGTTCTCTCTCTTTTATTTTATTGCTGAAACTCATGCTTGCAACATCATGCTCTTTCAACTACATTCCTTTTTATTTTGTGTTAGAAGAAAATACTGATATTTGACCATTTTGTAAAACGAATTTATTTTTTATCAGACAAACTATGAAAGATAGAGAAATGCTGAAATTATCTTACATCATATTGTAGATATAACGTGCATAAATACACACAAAACATTTCATCACAGAATGTTTGATAGTTTTTTAGTTATGTGAGAAATGCTTCATCACTGCACACTGAACTGAATTTCGAAAAAAAATGTAAATAATTGTTTTTAATCATAAAAATATTTTTGTCAACTAGCAGAAGGACAGTGTTTTACACATACCAATTTTCATTACTGTGCAAGATACAGTAGGCCTAATGGAGGAAAAAATGTTGAATATTTCCTAAATTTTACTGCTGTAAGCTGTACATAACCCCTTAACGACATTTTCAATTATGTGAATTTTAATCTTTAACAACATTTTTATTTATGTGAATTTTAGTTTTTAACAACATTTTTAATTATGTGAACTTCAGTATTTCACAACATTTTTAATTGTGTGAATTTTAGTTTTTAACCACGTTTTTAATTAAGTGAATTTTAATCTGTCGTAACATTTTGATCACCCAAGCAGCCCAAAGACTGTACCAAGTGGCAGGGAAAATGTTATCCCAAGTATCTTATTATATCCATCATATATGTCCTGTCATAATTGTCCCAAATTGTAAGCTTTTAGATGTAATCGTCCCAAATTTCGACCGCACGGACGCGTTTTTCTGGTGATACAGTGCTGTGGTCAGGTTTAGTATCAGGTTGAATATTCCCAACTGTAAGAAATATATCAACTAATCACATGACGAATCAGTCTCAGGTCGTTAAATACGATATCGATATCACCCATTCATCAATGATAAATAACATGGTAGTTGATAAAGCGGGTAAAACAGTCACTCATAAAAGTATACAGTTATTCTCAGAATAACAAAGCGTGGTCGTAATCATTCAAACTTTAGTCATCAGTACAGAAATATACTTCAAACACATAATAAAGTATATGAATGATAGTGTTTACATTTCTGAAGAATGTGATAACAATAACAATAGTTGAACAATACTGCTGACATAGCAGTTTTCATACTTTAGGACATAAACTTGCGAGCTTAAGAGATTGTGAAGTAGAGAAATGCTATGTTAACTGTTGTTATCGCTTCAAGAAGCAGCATGTGGTCAGGGTGCGTGACGGTTGAGCGTCCAGGAAACGCTCGTCCCACCATTAATCATTAAAATTTATTTGTCAACATGAAGTTACAGTGTAATCAAGATTACCATGGAAAAATATTTTTGTTTTTATAAAATTAAACCCTTGGATTATGTGGCTGAACAACGCACCTGCATACTGCTCTCCAACCAGGAAATCAATCGTGAAAGGAATCTGCTTACTATTGCGTCATCTATTGGAGCGAAATAGATAAAATTACCGTTATAACGTCAGTTTAAAAACCATGCACTCTCCTGCATATGTTATTTCCTGTATAGAGGGATAAAATACCAGGAGATTAACAGTGATCTAATTTTGTAACTAGGGTAGTATAAAAATGTGTCTATCAATGTTATGGTTTGCGCTGTGAGAGCTAGCCAATAGAGATACGAGTACCCATGTGTGTGACATTATGACATCTTATGACATCAACATTCATTCACAGCATTACCCTGCTGCGTTTCATTCCGGAAAGACTTTCTCGTGGTTGGAGTACAGTACTGCGAAATAATATTGGTATAGCTCGCGCAAGAAACGTTTACCGAAAACCAATGGTGGCGTTGCTGTCTGTTTTGACGTGTGTATATAGGCACGCCGAGGGGCGAGAGGTGTGAGCCGATGGAAGTACTGTCTCTTCCAAGAAGATGAACGAATGAGGACATCGCTGTGGAAATAAAGAACGTAGCAAGAGAAAAATTCGAAGCTAATTAAACGCGCAGCATATGTTTAAGAATTAAATAGTAATACCGTGCGATACAAGATACGCATTCACATGCAATGGAACAAACTATAAAGTCGTAATGTAACTATCACAACGCTAGACTGATTTTATCGATGTTATTTTTCTTCCGACTGTACTCTTGAATATTATTGAAGTTATCTCGTGACCTTTCCTGTCGCCCGCTCTTCCTTATCGCAGTGTTTGATTCGCATTAGTTCCGTCCGTAATCCGTACTTGCGAGACCTATAGGCACCGTGCAAGCTCCTCTGGTGGCGACTGTTGTTACTAACTGCAGGATAGCATCGATAGTGTTATGCTTGAAGCGTATGAATGTACTTTAACGTCTCAGGTTAAATGATTAGAAATATGGATAATCCTAAAAAGCGGAAAGGTAACACAAATTACTGTGTTCTTGGGTGCAGTAATTCTTATAGGAATATTCATTTCCAAAACAGAAAACTGGAGCGGAACGACGTTAATTGTGGATCCAAGCGCAGACGAAAGTAAGTAGGCTACACTGCTTGTAAATAATCATAGTATTATTATATATTAATGCAAAAATAGAATGTATATGTTATATTATGTTTATAAATAATCATTAAGTTAACAACGACGGGAATTAGTAATTTAAATTCCAATGCTGTATATGCTATTATATTTAAAAGTAAAAAAAAAAAACCATAGTACATAATTGAAGATTTCTTTACATGTATATATAATGTATAATATTAGAAACAAAAATATATATTTATTTTTAAACGTATTCATATCGATATTTAATTCTTGACTTCAAGTGCTAATGGTTCACCTTGGGAACCAACACTCGCAATAAGAATTTGCGGTATTCATTTTATTGGGACAGAGAGCAGGACACTCCCAAAACTAACATACTCTTCCCAGTATTTTTCCAAAAGATTAAAGAAAAAGGTTGCCTCATCTCAACTAGCTTAGAAAAGGTATGAAAGAGACGCAAAAAGGAGAAGAAAAGATGAAAATTTAAATATTATGGAAGGTGAATGCTCAACAAGTGTTATTTCGAAAAATGAAATACCCAGCCATACAGGCAGAAATAAATGAAACCATTCTTAGTGATTTTGGTTTTTCTTTCACAGTTGAATTGTGAGAATTGTCTACTCAAGTGTCTATTCCATTACGTCCCGAACTGAAGTCACATAGGAAATGTTATGGCAACAGTTCAGGAACAGATGATATGTTTAATGAAATGCAAGGTTTCCAAGATTATTCTTCAAAAAGAGATGAGACAGAACTACCAGATTTAATGGGAGTGACATTTTGTGGTTTTGACTATATTGTTAAAATTGCTGCCAATTGAAACACAATCATACAATAAGATTAGTGAAGAAAATCGTCTACTCATATTTTCAAATTAAATTGAAAACTGAATTATCGTATTCTGCTATGAGGGTGATGTTCGGAGTTCATCGGACAACTATAATTATGATGTATTTTTACCACCACTTTATTGCTGTTGGTTACTGTAGTTTTGTGTTTTGGCCTAGCAGAAAGAGTATTCAGGAAACAATGCCCGCAATATTGCAAAGAAAGTACACTACTCAAAATGCAGATTGACAACTGATTGTACTGAAGTTAAAGTGAAACGCCACGTAACGTGGATCAAATGGTGGCCTTCAAATCTAAATGCTACGGTGGCAGATTGAGTGACACATTCATAACAGCTGATTGCGGATTATTTACTCTATTAGAAAGTGGTGATGAAGTCAGGTTTTCCCGGAATAAAAACAAACCTCTCCGATAAAGGGATCATTGTTGTTACTTTACCGTATCTGCATGATAACAGATTAACAGCTGAAGAAGTAGAAACTACTCGTTAAATAAAACATAACATAAAAAAGACTACTTCTAGAATTAAATCACATTAAAATACGTAATTTATAGATACACTATACACATATAAATATTACACACGTCATGACATCAAATGTAAGTATATGAATGTTTTCGTAATATGACTATTCCGCCTCATTCAATGGTCTGAAATCTGATTTAAATGCCAAACAACTACACTGATATTTCAGGAACTCTGTAGTTACATTTTTACACTCCTCTAAAAGTACTGAACTTTCCACTGCGTCTATTAAATACGTAAAAACTGGAGAATGCTGGGTTTGCAGTGAAAGACCTGTCCTTGGTCCGAACACTATGAATGAACGAACCTATTCTTGTTAATATTACAACTTTTTATCGGCAGAAAGCCGCATGTAATTTCTATATCATACATAACAAGTGAATGAATGCTAGCCTGTAGTTAATTAGGAATTGAGACACTGCGCGGCGCCACCAGTACGATTTCCAGACCCTTGCACGGTGCCTATAGCGAACTAATGAAAACTTGTGTATGAGTGCGCAAATGGCAGCGATAAACTTGCTCCACTCAAACCACTCTTCGTCTCCAACTTCAAATCTCCATAGCTATTAACAGTATTTAGTACAGGTGGGAAGGTAAGAAATTAGTCAATCATTAGTACCTATGAGCCGTAAACTACATCATCTCCTCTTAAGAGGCTGTCAGAAGGGAATAGGTGCCTTCTCCTTTGAGCGTGTTCGATAAAGACCTGAGCCAAATTTGGTATATACGCAGTAGACCACATCATCATCACAGCAGCGGCTCGTGGAAGGGTCGAAGAGCCTTCCCATCTACGCGTTTAGCTCATGTGTAATCATGCCAGTTATACTACGTAAGACAGCCGTGGCGAAAATGTGACTCGCGAGCACATTGTGGCTCGCAGTGATAGCTATGTTTTTCTCTTGCTTCCTACCTTCCCCAACCCCCACCCTCTCACTCACTGGAGTCAAACTCCGTTCCATTTGTATTTGTCTCTGACTTGCGAGTGGCGTATCGTCGCAATGTCTCTCTCGAAACCATGTAATAATAAATAATCCGTGGCGCTACAGCCCGTGAAGGGCCTAGACCGACCAACCGGCTGCTGGCCTCACCCCATACGTCGAAGCAGAGGTGGACGATCATCCAACGAGAATGGAGGTATCGTGTGGTTAGCACGATGATCCCCCCAGCCGTTATAGCTGGCATTCGCAACCGGATTTCGCTACCTATTGTAGCTCCCCAAGTGCATTACGATGCTGGGTGGGAATCGGTCCCATACATTGGCCGAAATTTCATGAGAAAATTTCTTCCCTCATGAGGACTCGACACAAGGCGCGCATTCCGTAACGCGAATACTAGGCAGGATGCCTTAGACCACGACGCCACTGCGCGGCACCTCGAAACCATGTACCTCTACAAAAACCAAAGATTCAAGTAGGATGGGAGGACGCATTTTTTTCTGCCAATATGATGAGAATATTAAATGTATGATTTGTTCACAAGTATTACGAGGAAACGGTTGTGCAACATAAAACGGCATTACACTATGTCACTCATGAAACATTAAAAGGTTGTGCTGTTATTGCTGTTGTTGTTGTTATTGTTATTGTTTTTATTATTATTATTATTATTATTATTATTATTATTATTATCCGAAGCTTCGTTCTTTCGCTTGATCTGTTGAAGCCATGTTCGCTTCAACTTACGTTTGTGAAAATTATTTTCAAGAAAGAAAATAGTAAAAACCAAATTTATATCACGACTGACAGACAAATATCTTCGTTATCAACTACGACTGGCAGTAAGTGACATAATTCCTGATTTTGAAACTCTGTCGCAGAGACATTCTGAAGACAGTTAATTTTAGGTTGTGATAATGTGTCCTATGTTTTCTTATTCATTTCTTTCTTCGTTACACGTACTAAACATTAGTTTGTAACCTTATACTGTATAAAATTATATTTAAGTGCTTGATGTAAGGAAAATCCGTTAGTAAGTCAGACAGTTGCTTCACTTCCCCATTCGGGTGTCCGCCTCCCTCCATTGGAGCTATGCACGTTGCAGGTTACACAGTGGCGTCCACACCTGTGGAGTAACGGTTAGCGCGTCTGGCCGCGAAACCAGGTGGCCCGGGTTCGAATCCCGGTTCGGGGAAAGTTATCTGGTTGAGGTTTTTTCCGGGGTTTTCCCTCAACCCAATACGAGCAAATGCTGGGTAACTTTTGGTGTTGGACCCCGGATTCATTTCACCGGCATTATCACCTTCATATTATTCAGACGCTAAATAACCGAGATGTTGATACAGCGTCGTAAAATAACCCAATAAAATAAAAAATAAATACACAGTGGCTCGGCGCACAATCACATTTTCGCCCCGGCTGACGTAAGATATCCAAATATGTAAAGTAATTAACCTAAATTAGCTCTGGAAATGAAATTAATCACAAAATTCATAACGCTTTACAAAATAGTAAGACAGTAAATAAAGATTGTATTCGGACAGGTACTTTGACAGTTGTCACATCCTCACATAATGAATTCGAGTAATCTTCATAAATGAAACATTAAATAGCATTATTTAATGTCAGCGGTTGTTAAGCTATTCTAGGCTCAATAATATATCTGTGTAATTACCTTCATCTTTGCGTAATAGGCATTGTTTCCCGTATTATAAGCTAAAGCTTAAATAAACTAGATATGCCCGTCCATGTCACAATAGAACTTAGGAAAGACTGTCTCCAGAATACCATCAGAACAGTACCAGAATTCCTTCGATAGAAACAAGTATAGAATTTTGAGCACTGAGTAAGGTAAATAGATTCAAAATTATGCTTCCACTTGTAATTTCTTACAATTTCATACAAAATTATTATAACGATTGAGGATCAAAGATCGTACATTAAGATCGAATCTTTGCGTCTCAAAAACTCGTTTGACTATGATTTCAACTCCGGTTCGAAGTGTCTAATTCATGTTTCATCAGTAAAGACAATGAAAAAGAGCTTGACCATGCAACTCGTGCTCTCAAAGTGTCAATACAACTGCAGTCAGGTATAACGAATTCTGTACTCTCTGTAGTGTCTGTATGCGGTTCTTGCAAGACGCAAGTTTGCCCGCATCTGCAGTAAGTGGAGGCTCGTTTTAAATGAAAAACAAAATGATCACCAGATCATTTCCCTTTAGTGATGAATCGAAAGAGAGAGACATTTTTATTAAGGAGGGAGGTAAAGTTTGTATTATGTTCTATTACACTTTCTTACGCATGACATTTTATGTTACAAAAAACACAGTGAAGATTATGTGTTGTAGAGCGTGAGTGAAGAAAGAATGATGCTGAAACTGATCAGGAAGAGAAAAAGGAATTAGTTGGGTCACTGACTGAGAAGAAACTGCCTACTGAAAGATGCACTGGAAGAAATGGTGGACGGGAGAAGAGTTCGGGTCAGAAGAAGATATCAGATGATAGACGACCTTAAGATATATGGATCATATGAGGAAACAAAGAGGAAAGCAGAAAATATTAAATATAGGAGAAAGCTGGATTTGCAGTGAATGACCTGCCCTTGGGCAGAACGATGAATGAAATTAATGATATTAATTAAACAGCAGCGATCGTCCTCTTTTCTTTCCTAGCAGTAATATCAGTCGTATTCCTCTACACTTTAATTTAACAGAGACTCTGTAATAATGGAATTCCTCAAGGATCAATATTAGGTCCCCTACTTTTTCTAGTGTTTGTAAATGATCTTTCCCCCCCCCCCATAAAAGATGTGGTCATCCCATATTATATGCAGATGATACAAGTATAGTAATTACAGCCAATAACTCCAACACATTCCAATCTGCAACAGAGGAAATTCTCTTCAAAATATGTGACTGGTTCTCAGTCAAATAAATTGGTATTAAATTGTAACAAAACTAACATAATTAAATTTAAAACCTGTTCAAATTCAACCTCGCAAATTTCTGGTGCAATAATTAACAATAGATCCGTATTAGAAACAACAACCAAATTTCTTGGCTTAAAAATCGATAATGTGTTAAATTGGAAAAATCATATTAAAGAAATTACCCCCAAACTAAATTCAGCATGTTTTACTATTAGATCTATGCAAAAGATAGTAAATATCAATACCTTAAAAACAATATACTTTGCATACTTCCACTCGGTAATGAGTTTTGGAATAATATTCTGGGGAAATTCCACAGATAGTAACAGTATATTTCTATTACAAAAAAGAGTAATTAGAATAATAGTAGGTGCCAAATCTAGGGAGTCGTGTAGGACTATTTTCAAAAAACTACAAATAATGCCAATGGTTTGTCAGGATATCTTTTCATTAATAATCTTCCTCGTATGTAATCGTGAAAACTTTGTAACTAATTCAACAGTTGATAGCATAAATACACGTCAAAAAATGACTTTCATACTCCATCGGCAAGTCTATCGTGCTATCAAAAAGGAGTGCGTTATATGACAGTAAAAATTTTTAATAGCCTCCCTATCGATATAAAATGGAACTCAAAACATAAAATTATTTAGGGCCAAATTAAAGAAGTACCTAATTTCTCACGCCTTCTATTCTGTAGGTGAATTCATGACATTCAATAACACTTCATGAAATTGATACTAAAACTTTGTGTTGTACTATTAGACTATATTGTAAATCTCGTCTGTATATATTTCATCTAGACTGTGACTATAAATTAAGACTTTATAATAGTATTAAGTTTTTTTACTTGTTCCATATTCTAGCTGTAAGCATGTATGAATACCATGGAATGTTAATAAATACAATACAATACAGCGCGTTGAATTAAATTCTGAGTTGGGTTTAACTAATATTTAACTTAATATTTAGATTAACGGTATTTATAATACCGGGCCTTAGTCTGTTTTGTCGTTTTGAATGCTCTCTTCTGAGCTTGTGAATAGAACCACTTTAATGTGATTTAGTTTCTTTTATTCCCATTCCAATGCATATAACAACTTCCCAACATGTTTACTGTGCCTCATAAAATAGAGTTTTTCACTCGACAGTATAGAAACAAATTAGAGGCTTTGTTATGGCCCTTGTTGTGTTGTTGCCGCGAGCTGTTCAATTACATCTTTAGGTAAGCCCTGGTGTGTACAGTACACAATGCCAGTTCATGGTCATGGCGTATTGCCTCTAAAAGAGAGTACGTGCCCTTTCGTTACTTGTGCAGGGAGATCGATAACGGGGGCAGTGTAACCATGAACTGATGTCTTCCTGCACGCACGGACCACTGTTGAAACTCGCTTACCTACCAAGTAATCACCGTCATCAACCACTTTGAGGGATAGAATCCTTTATCCGCCCCTCTCTCGCTCCTGTTACGATTAAAAATCTCTATAACTAATGCTCATGCTATTATCAATCCTACTGCTATGCTGAAATTAGAGTTTCGACTGGTAGTATTATTGCTGCCCGTAGCTACTTTAGTGTTTAAATACAGAATTGTGGATTGATATAATTATACAGTAATTTCAAATAAAATAACTATGTATTCCTTTAATTCATGAAATTACCTTACCATTATCACGAAATAAAATTTAAAAAATATTAATTACACCTCTTTTTTATATATTTTGTTACAATAAGGCCATAGAAATAGGAAAATATAATATCACTGTCAAAATGGGGGGAAAAAACTAGCCATAATATTACAAATAGGCCTATCACGAAATAGTAATATGCGTTACAAGAGCGGTATGTTGAAGTTTTCACGTTCGAGGAAAAGTTTGAAAAAGCGAAACGTAAATGAGCTTTTTTAATTTCCGAGAATTGAAAGAAAACATACCGCTCCTGTATCGTACATTATTTTGTGCGAAGATCGTGTATTACATACCTGCAAGAGGAATTTCTAATTAGTCGCAATGAAATCTCAACCTTGGTTTCTGTTCAATGACGGCAAATTTGCAAAACAAAAAATATCTATCTTCAACATTGTTGCTTTAAAATGTTTTCTGTGTTTACTATACTCCTGCAGTCCGTGATATACGTCTGTCTTTCCCCCCCCCCCAGTCTATAAATGCGAACTTAAAACAAACGGTAAGGTTATGTAATGATTTATTTTTCATTTTAATATTTTAACAATATTATTTATATAACGTATTGCAGTAATAACATCGGCAAGTTTAATTTTGCCGGTCAAGGAGATGTTTAGAAATGGAAAATATCTTTGACATCTAATTCTGCACATTGAAATTAATTGTTACATTTGTGCAGTTATTCAGAGTCACTGGAGCACCACCACCAGTAACTTTAGTGGAGTTGTAGAGTTCACTTAATTTTTGCAAATATTTAAAAACAATAGTTAACAGTGCAATTTAGGTGAAATTGCAGTGATAAGTTTCCAATTTATAATTATTACTATATTGAACGTCTCTAAAAGTAATATGTTAAAAGCCTAAAGCAGAAAAATCAATATGTCACGCGGTAAGAAGAAGGAAATTGTTATGTGTGTTAGGTTGGGAATACTGAATGTGGAATTTTACTTTCCGCGGATTGGTTTTGTGCGGAAACCAAGCAAATACGCACGATCTAGCACAAATATATTTCCTTGTCCTACAAGTAGATTTTTCGGTCATTGGTCAGTGACAGGTTTATTTTTTGGTGCTCGGAGTTCTTTACCAAAATTTACATAAATTTTTTAAAAACAATTATCAATATCATCTTTTGAAATTCAAAATATCATCTCGCAAATTCTTAAAGATTCCCTGCAGATTATATAGTTTCATTTATACCACTCAGAAGGCCTTAATTAAGGATATGCTAATTTTAAATAAAATCTTTCATGTATAAGTATAATTTTATAGTCATCTTATAAGATTTTATTTTATAACAATATCATATTTAATTACTTCTATTTATTTGCTATTAATTTCCGGATCCTCGTGGTCATCGTTAATTAAGGCCGGAAGAGTTATTTCTCTCTCTCTCTCTCTCTCTCTCTTCGACATATTTAATACTCTTCCTGTTTCTTCTCAACCACCTTTGAACAGCTTCTCTTGCTTGAAAATCATATATACAGCTAAATTTTAATAAAGTAAGACTGTTACTACAGTAGAGCGTCTCGTTTAGGCACAGTGAAAACATAGACACAGTACAGGTAACGTGAGGGGGGGGGGACGAGCCGTACGATGAACACGAGGGATGCACAAGGTTTTAGTTACAACATTTATAGCGGAGCATTCATAGAAAATTATATTTTCCGAAAACACACAAAACAAAAGAATACAAATTGTATAACGTTATCATATACACATTTTAACAAAGAAGCAATTGTAACGTTGAAATAATTCAATATAACAAATCAAATTTTGATACTTATATGATGATGCTTTCAACCAGCATTTCTTACGGTCATGAATTTCATTCTCTATATGACTAACATATCACCGTCTTCTGTGGCCATATTAAAAAAACTACAGTATTTTGACAATATTTGAGGAGAAAAATTCGCTCCGGCGCCGGGGATCGAACCCGGGTTCTTGGTTCCTACGTACCAAGCGCTCTGACCACTGAGCTACGCCGAATTCAATCCACAGCAGCGGATCGAACCTTCCTCCTTCAATGTTTCCATTTGTGGCCTGACTCCAAGTTAGACATATATGTTGACGTACGTATATGTCCAATGTCAACTGCCATTATATTAGGAGCGCACTTAGTGACTTGTTTGGCCGGGATTCCGCAGTTAAGTGCGCAGTAATCTGTACAGACATATGCATTGCAGCTATGAGAATATACTGCGCACTTAACTTCAATTTATTCAGGTACTGTATCTGAATAAATTTAACTTTGAGAAGTGATAATTATGAACTGCTTCTGAATAAATTAAACTTAGAGAAGTGATAATTATGTAGGCCTACTCTATCTGAATAAATTGAATTTTGAGAATATATAATTATGTGCTTACCAAAATAAATTGAAATTTAAGAAGGGATAATTATGTTTAGGATACAGTGTTGTCACTTCAGACCAATATACTCCAGTTTTGTTAATTCAGCCACAGAAATTAGTCATACAGAGAAAGAAATTCATGACCATAAAAACTGCTGCTTGAAAAGCAACTTCATATAAGTAACAAAATTTAATTTATTATATTAAATTATTTCAACGTTACAATTGCTTGTTTGTTAAAATGTGTATATGATAACGTTATACAATTTGTGCTCTTTTGTTTTGTGTTTTTGGAAAATATAATTTCAATTAATGCTCCGCCATAAATGTTGGAACTAAAACCTTGTGCATCCCTTGTGTTTATCGTACGGCTCGTCATCCCCCCACACGTTACCTGCACTTTTCTTTACGTTTTCACTGTGCCTAAACGAGACGCTCTACTGTATTCTGACGTACGGCAGTGATTCGTAATTCTTCGCAACAATTTACTGTATACTTTAGAAACAGGAATTGGACATGAATTTCTAATTGCTGTTGAGTGATGGGAATAAGTTCTCAATATACTACTCATATTTCAGAGAACTTATTACCTAAAAGGTCGAATTGACCATTTTCCACATGTATGTGATAAATGACGCACGTACACTAAAACAGAAGTTACAAAACGAACAAACCTAAATTAAGAACTGCGAGGTTTTTATTTGTGGCTTTGGAAGAGATATACGTCAGAATATGCATAGTTTCGCGAACCACGGGCTGCTTTCCTCCCGCACTCCAGCAGATTGGTCACGCTGCATGTCACAGGTCGTTATCCCGGCCCACTAAATCATTTTCTGCGAACGGGAAAGTTGGCCAAGGGCCATTTTTATACTTGGCGGAACAGTAAAGTCTTGAGGGCCGCAATCCTGTGGGAACTCATCCAATTTCAAAACAAGCGAGCGTCGACAGTGATGAGTACGTTAAGGACTCAGCTTGTGACAGCGGGCACAGGGCGGCTTGAAACAGAATATCACACACATTTCCCTATTCTAGCCGTTATTTTTTGTTTGTAGTCTCTCTCTCACGGATTGATAAGAGCACAGTCTACTATATACAGTCACGAAGCTTGAGTTTTGAGGGTGCTAGAAACAATAGACTGTGACGGTTCTATTTTGCATTGCCTGTAATGAGGCGATATTAGCGATCCTAGTGGTGAGCAACTATCTAATGTTTGCATATTTACTACGTATTGAGCTTCGCGACTGTATATATTAGACTGTGATTAGAGTACGCGATTCCCTTGAAATGCGACTTCAATGCTAAACGAGGCGATTTTTTTAGTCTTCTTTCTGTTTTATTTTTCCTCCTCTTTCTCTTACATATTTCTTTTTATTTCTTGTCCACCTATTTTTGTTCGCCGCTTTTCTTTTAATTTCGTTTAATTATCACCATGCCCCATAACGTATAGTCATATTACATGGTTTATTGAAATTTGTTTATCACTTATGTGTTCATTGGTTTCCCATTGTCTTTTGTTTCACTGCTTCGTGATTTTGTTGATATTCATTATGTTATTATGTTATTTTATGTTATTCACTGTTGAAAGTTCACTATCACTATCTTTGAGTTAATGATACTAGTTCTATTTACGTTGTTTATATACAGGGTGTTTCAAAAATACGGGGCATAATTTCAGGTATGTATTTTCCACATGTAGACATTCAAAATAGTTCATTACAACATGTGTCCGGAAATGCTTTATTTCCGAGTTATGGCCTTCACAACAGTGACATTCACCGGAACGTTTTTCTTTCCGCAGGTCGTTGCCGTCAAACGAGACATTAAGAGGGCACTCTGACAATTCATCCGAGGCGAAGGTTACATTCAGTGTTGTGTAGGCGTTCGTAGGGATTCGTAACAAGCTGTTTTTTACGGTGATGGGTTGGAATCGAATTGTGGCATGTTCTGAGGACATACGCAATACTCCTGGAGTTTGGGATCGTGTTCGCAGGTCAATGAGACATCGATGTGAGGTCTGTATTCAAGCAGGAGGTGGACATTTTGAACATCTTCTGTAATGACAACGACCTGCGGAAAGAAAAGCGTTCCGGTGAATTTCAATGTTGTGAAGGCCATAACTCGGAAATGAAGCATTTCCGGACACATGTTGTAATGAACTATTTTGATTGTCTACATGTTGGAAATACATACCTGAAATTATGCCCCGTATTTTTGAAACATCCTGTACATACACTTTTAGTAATTGGATTTTCACTATCACCATCTTTCAGTTAATGAAACTAGTTCTATTTGCATATAGACTTTTAGTAATTATGATTATAGTGATTATAATATATTGCTTATTGAGTGTGTATACGCATGTTACAAAACTGAGACATATATTTACGATTGTTCAAAGTTTATAGCGTTAATATAGTGCAAAAATGACCTTAAATGCTCTTTTATGATGTCCCTATAATTTATTGGCCAATTTCTTCCACTCCTTGTTGCTGCCTTGAAGACACTGCGCTGTTGGTTCAAGGTTTGGCAATCCCACAGATGATGATCGACTGTTTGGTCAGCTTCTCCGCAAGGACATCCTGGACTTTCCGAAATTCTGAATCTGTAGTAATAAGATCTGAGTTTCCCGTGACCACTTAGTATTGATGTAAGGTTTTGTGTAGCTGGTATGTTGATTTTGTTCACCGCTTATTCTTCTTTTATTGACTTTCCTGACTTCTCTTTCTACTGCATTTTCTCACTCTCCCGTCATTTTTCAGTTCTCCATAATTATTTTGAGAATTTACTTTGTTCAGCTGTAAGCAAATTGTTTACATTATAGGTCTTATGTGATAGGCAATATTTCAAACGTGACTATATAGTATTCAACTTAATGTAGCCTAGCATGACTTTTTGACGTAAAAATATTAACATTTCGGGACACATAGAAGGGTCACTTCGGCGCTTGAAGTCAGACTTTCGTGTTTCCAACTTAGTTCACAGTGTTCCCATTTCAACTAGAGAAGTGAATTATACAGGGTGTTTCCGGACTAGTGTTACAAACTTTCAGGGAAGATGGGGAATTGCACATGTATCAATTTGAGATAAGGAACCCTGGTCCGGAAATGACTGAGTCGAAAGTTATAAGCAAAAATAATTGTGTGGAAATGGAATAATTTCATTCCTCTCTACACCTTATTTATGTGTATTTATCTGTACATCTTGCACATACTGTATTCATCTGACGTTGTTTACGTTGTCTACTTACAATATTCCATTCAGTGCGCTGTCTGAGGGGTGGGGACAGGAAACTACACTAAAGAAATGCAGATAGCGTAATGTGTAACGGACATGGTCGGTCCTGATATACACGTCTGTAGAAAGCAGTGTATGTGTACAAGTTCCAGTGTCCAGTCGATCAGTCCTAGTGAAATGGAGGAGTACACGAGAGCGGAATATGCAGACCTGATTTTCGAATACGGATGAGCCAATGAGAACAGTAGACAAGCTCACAGATTGTATCGGGACAAGTACCCACGTAGGAGACATCCGTCCCATACCATCTTTCCACGACTGTTCCAAAGGTTAAGGAAAGGAAGGCACGCGGTGCCGAATTACAATTCCATTTCCACACAACTATTTTTGCTTATAACTTTCGACTCAGTCATTTCCGGACGAGGGTTCCTTATCTCAAATTGGTACATGTGCCTTTCCCCATCATCCATGAAAGTTTGTAACACCACCCCGAAAACATCCTGTAGATCATTTAAAAAGTAAAGAATATGGGTAAACGCTAGAAAATGAATCATAAAAATCTTGAACACTACCAAAATGGTACCTATGTCAAAGTAACCTATGACTTTCAAACTCTCGCCATCAAAATTATTTCCATGATATTTGGGTAATTGGAGACAAGTCTTAAAAATGAGATAAAAATGAAAATTAAACTTCGGATCCTTGTTGCAACTAATTTTCTACACAAATAAAACACATAAAAGGCTTGTTTTATTTTTTCTTTGCACACTTACCTGTAATAAAATAAAATTTATTTCAAACGCAAACTTACTAGGCACTTGGTCAGTAATTGAGACTCGTTAAGACATGGTTTCTTGTAAATAATTCTCTTATTCTAGAATAAAATATTTCAATATCTGATGATTTCATCACTATATAATTTTATTATCCTAGGTTTAATTTGTACTTCAGTAAAACAAAAGAAATCTTTCTTTGTTCTTATCTTCTATAATAAATTGTACAGCTTTTATTAATCAGGTAAACAATTAGTACTTCGATTTTTATTGTATTTGTAAATTTAATATTAATTGTAATTGTATTCTTAATATTGTATTTGTAATCCCCAGGTAGAGGGGAAGAGAACTCTACCAAGTTAAATATACACTACTACTACTACTACTACTACTACTACTACTACTACTACTACTACTAAAATTTAACTTATCTATTCACCTGGGGAACAAAACTCCATTTGCACACAAAATGATTTAACTCTGTTTACTCGAACACCATCCATCTAATATCTCGTGAACCACTCAAAGTACGCTAACGAACAAATGTTCTTTACAAAGCTTCAACGATGGCTAATAATTTGCAGAAATTAAATTTATTCGAAAAAAAAATAAAACTTAAAAAAACATATTTTATCAAATGTTATCTTATGACTTCAGTAATATATCGAGACTAACTGCCTCAAAACAATATTAAACTACCGAATAAGGAAGGAGACAGCTCGAAAAGGTTAGCCAGCATTCAACTTGTTAGAGTGACGTTTTACGTAAAATTTGCTGTTCATTTGTAGCTTGTACTTCATTATTTCCTTTGCATTTTACACTAGTGTTTAATCTACTAACTTATTCCGAAATTTTGGAACAATTTATGTTAACACAATAATTTATAACATTCCGAAAGTTGTATCAAGATATTAAACTTATAAACATAATATTTCTACCTCGAAACATCGCATTGCGCTTAAAAAAGAATGAACCCCATGGTTTGAGAACTCCAGAGATTGCAGTTCTAGACAAAAAAAAAAGAAAGAAAAGAAATCGTTGCGTTTGGTTCGTCTAGTTCTGAATTCGCGATCTTCCAGGTCACAGCCTATTATTTTCAGTGCCTGCAGTCACTGCCTGGTTCCCAGAAATGTGATTGATAGTTTGGCAAGGATTTACTGGAAGTAGTGGAAAGAACATTTGCAAGAGTAAGTCCGGAGGGGATTTAAAGAAATGAGGTCTGCGAAGCACCTCTCACGATGTACTGTAGTAATCTAATCTCTTGATGGAGTTGTAGCATATAGAGAGAAGCAGAACTCCATCTACTTTCATATACACATTGTTACTCAAAAACAAACTTGAATTCATACGATATATTCATGCGTACCAATTTTATTTCTCTGTTACATCTTTCCTCATTTCAATTTCATCATCGAGATTTCGTCCCCTTTGTCTAGACAATACGATGTCGTCGAACTGTCCTTTAAAATAAATCGTTTAGTCCAGGGAAAGGCATAACGGAGGGGAGATAAATGTGATCCAGTTCACACCTTCCACAATATTTCGGACGTGTTTACATCACATGAACTTGGTTTTAATGCTGTACAAAACTAATGCGGCATGCCATGGTACATTAAACATTTCAAATAAAGTCAAATACATTATGTAATATAAGGATGCATATGGTCACTATCGCTTAGAACACATTACACGCTCTGGATCGTGTATTACTAATAGACGGTAATTATATACAGTATTTAAAGGGTGTAAATGATATTTTGTTATTGAAGTGTTGTATCAGTGAAGAATTATGTTATGTCAGTGAAGTGTGTTGTGTAAGTGAAACGTGTTCCTGTCAGTGAAGCTTTATAGTTTATAGTGGCAGTGCAAAGTATTTGAACAGTGAAATGTTTTTGAAGTGTTAGTGAAATCAGGATACAATCAGTGAAATGTGTCGTAGTTCCAGTGCAGTGAGTGAGTTGACAGCGAAATGAGTGTAGTGTTGAAAGGTACTTGTGCAGATATGAACATATCATACTCGTGGGTTTTAGTTCGAACTTAGGTTTAAGATACAAATTGGATTTACTTTAAATGTTATTTTAAGTGATCGTACTTCATTTAATTTAGGATGTTCCCTGTTATTATTATTATTATTATTATTATTATTATTATTATTATTATTATTATAAATCATTGTTACTATTATATTAGTATTATTATTAATTGTATTTTTAATTAATAAGTTTATTATTGTCATTATTGAGTGTAATTAGTTACCACTGCCACCGGGTATATACCCATTGCAGTGTGAATAAATACAAAAATACTTTTGGTCAGGACGAGCCTGTCTATATTAGAATGAATACTATTGCTACATAAACGTAAAACAGTTACAGTACGATTATTTAGTCCTGACAATCGCCGGCGATGTGCGCCTGGATCAGGCGAGTCCATTTAGTCACGCCAAGGGGTGTATGGATTAGTCACTCGCTTGCCTTCGGAGCGATTGGATGTCATGCGTGCGGAAGAGCTGCATCTTTCTAGTACAATTAATCTGTACTGCATTCCTTTAGAGACCACAGATCTCTACTCCGGAGTTCTCCCCACTACTCCTATTACTTCCCCTCTTTCGCGTCGCTGAGCTGTCAGGACTAAATAATCGGTCTGTACAGATAAAGGACCGCAGTACAGCTTAATTGTACTAGAAATATACCGCTCTACCGCACGCATGACATCCGATCGCTCCGAAGGCAAGCGAATGACTAACCCAAACACACCTTGGCGTAACTAAATGGACTCGCCTGACCCAGGCGCACATCTCCGGCGACTGTCAGGACTAAATAATCGTACTGTACGAGATGATAGGCTGTTGGAATTGTAAGCGCAATATTTTTCATCAGGTTCATTTTAGAAAAAAATTGTTCGTAGACATACCTAAGTTGATTCAAAGATTGCCAGCATTTTAACTGCTAAATTACGTAACTTAGATTTGATAGCATTAATTACATTATTAGGTATGTTATACGATTCCAATACCTCTCCATAGTTTTGTTCTTTCAAGTCTGTCATATGCTTTCTGATAATACAGAAACAAAAGGTACATAGGTAGGTTGAAATTCTCTCCTTTTTTCTACAGGCACATCATTTTGTTTTTACTAACATTTCTAATATTAATCTGGCTGTACCTTTGGATTAACAGTTGAGAACCGGAAGCACTGTTTATTATCCCCTTCCACGACCTCTTCCGAGGGAAGAAAATTAGTGCATCCATTTATGTACTTAAACTTGAAAATACTACGTTTTTGAGTTCGATCATTTTCGTTAGGTTTTTATTTGATAAAAATATAATACTGTATTAACAATACGTGTTTTTACTCACGAACTGAGCTACCCATGAGGACGTATTCATTATGCAGTGTATATTATAATGTCTTGTAGCACATTAGCATACATTGTAGACAGTGCATTAAAATCTGGATATTTAAACAAATTGTTAAAAATGGTGGCCGTTCATTTCGATAGAGGCTTCAGTTCTTTTGTGCATATTATCGCACTATAACCCATTGTACCTAATTCCAATTTCCGGTTTCGTCCTTTGTATTAGTAACACATGTTGTAATAATTCTTACGTACTCTATAACAGAGTATTTTACGTACTGTAAATTCTGTCATCACTTCTGCCCGATCCGCACAGATAAATTTACTCAGACATGCTATCTACTATCCGTCTCAAGGTCGTAGAAAGGGGGAAATGACGTGAGAGTTAACTACTTAACGAGTCCATTTTACATAAGTTATTTTAAACAGTTGTATAATATTACGTAGATGTCCAATACCTAACAGAAATATTTTTGAAACAGGGCTACGACAACCCAGCAGAAGCGGATGAGGAAAATTGGGATGCTGCGTAATCAAAAGGACGCACAGTACCTGTACGAAAATATGATTAAATAATGAATGTCCTTTTTTCACTGGAAAACACGACCATATTTCTGGAACATACTATACTCACTCACTCAGTACTGTTTACTGTGACCGTAAGATGACTTGGTTCTGTGCGGAAGATAGGTGGAAGTTCACTAGTAGGAGTGGGAGTGAAGTACATTAAAAAACTCAGGTACAATAAAAATTGAAGTAAAAATAAAATGATGTCCCTGTATTAAATGTTTTATTTTGAATGTTACATATGAATGACCTTCCCTTCCTAAAGCCAGATTATGAAATCGTAACACAATTTTATTTCACAGAATTCGAATCGTACCCTGCCTAAAGGAGTTTTATTTCAAAAAGTGAAATAATAAATACTTACAATATAATATGTAATTATACTTCAAGCAGATCTACAAGTTTATAGTGCAGAATATTGAAAGCTTTTTCTGTACTTGCACTGAAATTTTGGTTAATTTGGAAGGGGAAAGAAGTTTGATGATATTAAGGAACGAAAAATTATTCCATCTTGAATCTTGCGGTACACTACTTTTAACACTTAAATACAAATGATTGATAAACGGCAAACTTACTAGTGTTAATTATATAAGCACATGTGGCTTACAGCTGTTTCGGTGTATACTGTACACCATCATCGGAGCCTATTAGATCCTGGCGTCATCTAGATATCGCTGTCTGTTGTAGGAGTGTGTTTGGGTGTTGAAAAGTGGAGTCAAATAGTAAGTTGTTCTGAAATTGATCTGTGTGTTGAGAATTTGATTAGGGTGTGTTTTAGTATGTCTGAATATTTCGTATTGTTCTAGTGTGTTGAGTTTTTGGCTTTTGGATTGTATGTGAAGGATTTCCATGTCTGTATTTATGTTACTATAGGTATGGTTAGCATTAGTTTTGTGTTCGGCATATCTAGATGTATTGTATCCTCTGGTGATTGTTTTAATGTATTCTTTGTAGCGTGTTTGAAATGTTCTGCCTGTCTGTCCAATGTAGAACTTGTGAGTTTGTATACGTCTGTGTGTTGTATTTATTTGTTTGTGTTGTTTGTGTGTTGAGATGTCTTTGTAGTGTGTTTTCTGTTCTGTATGCTATGTAGTATTTCTGCTTTCTGAATGAAGATGCGATCTTATGTGTGCTTTTGTTTTCGTATGTTAGTGTGATGTATTTCTTGTGTTCTTGTGTTTGTGTTGTGTTTTGTGTTTTTGTGATTGTTCAGTTTTTGCTTTGTCTTCCTTATGATGTCGTCTTTTATGTTCGGATTGTAACCATTTTCTTGTGCTATGTATTTGATTGTGTTCACTTCTTCATTGTAGTATTGTTGGCTCATGTGTATGACTAAGGCTAAGCGATCGACAAGCCCTGCATTCTTTTGTTCTCTTATTTCAAATTCTGCGCTCCGCTACCCCAATCTATTTGGCTTCTCGTTTTCAAAATTTATCCGCATATCATCAGCTAAGTACCAGGTCTCATCATAACAATTTACTCATTATATGCTACCACAAGACATCGTTACATTCTTCATCTTATACAGTTTCAGTTGCTAGAAATTGGAACTCGCTACCGAGTGATGTAAGGGGTTGTTTGACAATAACTTAATTTAGGTCAAATTTACATAAATTCTTACCTAACAAATTAACTGCTGATTAATATTTATTGCATATAATGAAACTAACATCTGTCCATTCTTATTGTTATCATTAATTTCTCTAAATAGATATACAAAACCTCTAATGGCAATTACATTAATATTCTCATTACAGAAATATATTTTATATATATATATATATTATTTTTTTTCTCCTTGTAACATAGTTCTAGTAAGCTTATATTAAATTAATTTTCATCATTTTACTAGCTATTTCAAATCTCAAATTAATTATAATTGATTGAATTAAATTAGCTCATAAATTTAGTTACTGCTTTACCTTATAGGTTTATCTAAATTTAAATAAATATGTAGTCTATTAGTCGTTAACTTAACTGAAGAATATTGCTGGAGAACCTTTTAAGTGTAGTGTAAATATTCGTAATTTAAATATGTATTGTACTGATTAAGGCTGGTTGAGTGGAAGAGAAGGCCTTATGGCCTTAACTCTGCCCGCGAAAATAAAACATTTTTATTATTATTATTATTAATATCATTATTATTATTATTATTATTATTATTATGTAGAGTAATCTGTGTACTATTGTCCTGAGGTGTGTTACTATTACTATTCTATGAGTTGTGTGTTGTTTTTCAGAGAGTTTTATCTCTCGCTGTGTAACTGTCTACAACAGAACCTGATAGCGTAATTCAATATTGGATAGAAAATAAGGGGGAAGAATAAAGTCTTCAGTGTATGACCAGTTTTGAACCCAGTATCCAGTCTGCTTGTTCACCTATCTACCTTTAGAGGGAATCATCTAAAGCTCATTGCAATGAAATAGAACCTGGGTGGGATAAGTTACAGATAACATGACTGACGTCTCTGTGTACGTATTGCACATTCCCACCAGTACTTACTGCACAAACATGTCAATTCTGAGTTGTTGGGAGCCATCGGAGCACCTGTACAGGACAGTGGAGTGTGTCAGCTGCTATCGATCTACTAAACGAATGTCTGACTGGATTACGGCCACGCTGTCCGTCAAGACAGTCTACAGGCTGATAGCATTACAGCTGTAAGTACAGCGATGTTCTCGTATCCTAGCAACGGGATAACATGGATGCCAACAACTTTAGATTGATGGAATTAATATGCACAGTGAGCATTCTTTCTTTCAATCATTGATTTAACTCCTCAGGAACATATATTTTCAAACTCTTTTCGAATTCCACATCTGGGATCTTTTCAAACGTACTATGGCTCAGTGGATACTTAATGGGATTTTCTGAATCAGCAGTCTGCGAGCCTCGAACACAGGTTAATATATTTGAACTTTTTAAATATATTTTTAGTGTAAAGGTTGAAATTATAGGGAATCATCAGTGTGGTTTTAGGCATAATAGATCAACTAATCATGAGATATTTTGTATTCGACAGATAATGGCGAAAAAATGGGAGTGTAAGGGTACAGTGCATCAGTTATTCATAGATTTCAAAAAGGCATATGACTCGGTTAAGAGAGAAGTTTTATATGATATTCTTATTCAATTTGGTATTCCAAAGAAACTAGTTCGATTAATTAAAATGTGTCTCAGTGAAACGTACAGTAGAGTCCGTATAGGTCAGTTTCTGTCAGATGCTTTTCCAATTCACTGCGGGCTAAAGCAAGGAGATGCACTATCACCTTTACTTTTTAAATTTGCTGTAGAGTATGCCATTAGGAAAGTCCAGGATAACAGACAGGGTTTGGAATTGAACGGGTTACATCAGGTTCTTCTCTATGCGGATGACGTGAATATGTTAGGAGAAAATCCACAAACGATTTGGGAAATTACGGGAATTTTACTTGAAGCAAGTAAAGAGAGAGGTTTGGAAGTAAATCCCGAAAAGACAAAGTATTTGATTATGTCTTGTGACGGAAATATTGTACAAAATAGAAATATAAAAATTGGAAATTTATCATTTGAAGAGGTGTAAAAATTCAAATACATGGGAGCAACAGTAACAAATATAAATTATACTCGGGAGGAAATGAAACGCAGAATAAATATGGGAAATGCCTGTTATTATTCGGTTGAGAAGCTTATATCATCCAGTCTGCTGTCAAAAAATCTGAAAGTTAGAATTATGAAACAGTTATATTACCGGTTGTTCTGTATGGTTGTGAAACTTGGACTCTCACTTTGATAGGGGAACATAGGTTAATGGTGTTTGAGAATAAAATGCTTAGGAAAATATTTGGGGCTGAGAGGGATGAAGTTACAGGAGAATGGAGAAAGTTACACAACAAAGAACTGCATGCATTGTATTCTTCACCTGACATAATTAGGAACATTAAATCCAGACGTTTGAGATGGGCAAGACATCTAGCATGTATGGTCGAAAGCAGAAATGCATATAGAGTGTTAGTTGGGAGGCTGGAGGGAAAAATACCTTTGGGGAGGTCGAGACTTAGATGGGAGGATAATATTAAAATGGATTTGAGGGAGGTGGGATATGATGATAGAGACTGGATTAATCTTGCTCAGGATAGGGACAAATGGCGGGCTTATGTGAGGGGGCAATGAACCTCCGAGTTCCTTAAAAGCCAGTAAGTAAGTAATAAAGGTTGATCCGTTTGGCTATGGATAATATTAATTTATTGTAAAGCTATTATGGTAATATGAGAAATTTCTTGCTAGTAATATTATGCTTTAAATGGGAGATTCCATTCGTGGTAAGAATGAAAATTAACAATGCAGGTTGTGAAATGAAAATCGTAGATATTTAAATTGCTACAGTGTGTTCTTTGGTAGGATAAAATTAGAGAGTGTTAAACGAGTTCAAAAAAAATTTCGACATATGTATGGTGTGCGTAATGTACAGTAGTGGCAAAAAATAACTGGACCGACCCTTGTAGCTGATTTCAGAGCCTTGTTCACTCCAGAGCACGACAGACTTTCGTGGTTCGAATCCTGCCTGGGAAGGAAACTTTTTTTGTTCCTTATTCAAATTTATTCCCAATATTTTTCGATTGCAGCGATATTTTACTACTTAATTAATTATTATTCCCAGAACATGAATTTTACGAGCAATCGAAAAGTATTGGGAATAAATTTTAATAAAGAACAAAAAAAAGTTTCCTTCCCATCCAGGATTCGATCCACGAAAATCTTAGTTACCAGTCTATCGTGCTCTGGAGTGAACAAGGCTCTGAAATCAGCTACAAGGGCCGGTCCGGTTTTTTTCCACTACTGTACCGAAATATGATTCCATAATGTTGTGGTATCGAAGATTTATAGAAACAGGTTCTGTGTTAAAAAAAATAAAATACAAAAAAAAACAGGCATGAGGTCGCAGCGAAACCTAGCACGAGGAGCAGCCCAATCCGTCTACCATTGTTAACTTGCCTTTTCTCTTAGCAAGTAAACACACAGAATTACACAAGACCTTTCTGAAATTCTTTCTTTTTTGAAAATCCACATGTCTCCTATGAGCTTGAAATTTCAAGTCTAAATGTTAACTTATGATGCTATGGATCTTACTTGGATATGTTGCAGTTGTTTCTGTTCCCACAACTAGTGGAAGAGAACAATATGAACATTGTATTCCAGCAAAATGATGCACCCCCCCTTCCTTACTGGGCACGGGGGATTCGTCATTTTCTATACAGCTTTCAATTGTATTTGGTGTGGTCGTGATAGGCTAATTGATTGGCTCCCAAACTCCCCAGGGTTTTGTTAAAGACACTGTCTATTCACAGAAACCCAGGAACATTGATAATCTGAGAGTGAAAATAACTCAAGCTTTCCAACAAATCGCCGTCTGAAATTACAATGGGTATGGACTGAATTGCATCACCATTATAAGATATGCAGAGTGCGCATATACTGTACATATCTGGACTAACTGAAGGCAATATATAGAATATTTCCATTTATGTATGTATGTATTTATTTATTAACACTACAATTGGGTATACACCCGGTGGCAGTGATATATAATATACAATAATTACAATTACATGAAATAAATTAAAATAAACGTAAATCTATAAATAATAGATGCAATAAAGCTAGGACTACAATTAAAAACTATTCTATAATAACGCCTACAATAAGCAAAAGTAAATCTAACTTATAAGTACTTCTATTTCACCCAACTATTACCAATTTAAATAATTACATATCAACTAAATTACATATCATCTTAATTAATTACATATCAATTAATTATTTTACATATAAACTTAACAATTACATATCAACTTAATTAATTACATATCAATTCAATTAAGTACATGACACAACTTAAATAGTTACACTGCACCTCCAATTACATTTTCAGTCTAATCTTCTCAACCTTTCCTTAAATGTATTGATTTTAAGAGGACCACCCTGAAAGATTGCCGCAGGTAAGCTGTTCCAGTCTACTATTGTGCGGTTAACAAAAAAAAATTACCACGTCCGTTCTTTGTTTTCTACATTTAAACTTCCTAATATGATCAGCCCTTCCTAAGTATGATGGTGTTGCTAATCTAGCATTGATGTCGGTCCATGCTTTGTGTCCCAATTGTGCCTTAATCGATGCGGTGAGTGTGGTTTTTCGTCGCCTTGATTTGAGAAGTTCCCACCCTAAGTCTTTTACTATCTCCTCACCATGTCCCTTCCCCATTTTGACATATTTTGCTGCCTTGCGTTGGACCTTTTCTATTGAATCGATTTGGTTTTGTCTGTACGGATCCCAACCTAATGCTCCATATTCCGTAATTGGGCGAACAAGGGTTTTGTACGCTAATTCTTTTGACTTTCGGTTAGATTTCTTCAGAATACGCATGTATGTAGAAAGCAATTGAATTATGGACAGTAAACGTCAAAACAACACAAAATATCCATGTAAACGCTAATCTTATGGTCGGTAGTTCCTGAGTTATAGGCCTAGTAAGGTTCTGCTGCAGTTGTTAACACCCCTACTTGATGTACCCCTGCTCATGCATTAGCAGTCCTGCCTGTGTTCCAACAGTGATAAAGTCTGCAAGTAGTGATCAAAATGTCGATCTTGCGCTTGAATGCACGTCTGCATACGCCTTATGAAACACCACAGGCACTTCATGTACCTGCTAGTAACATGTTCCACACGCTGGCGAAGCATTGCAATATCCAAACAGATGCTGCGTAAACGATGGCCTTGAGATGTTCCCACAGGTAATAATCCATTGGATTCAGATCCGGGGTGCGTGCAGGTCGGGAGATTAATCCTCCAGGATGTATCCACTTGTACAGAAACTGCTCATCCAGATAAGCTGTACCCATTCTACTGAAATGTGGTGGGACTCGTCATGCATGAACACATTCAACATACTATGTCCAGCGGGGCACCCTCGATTCGCACATTTAAGTAATGTCGCAGAAACACTGAATTAATTTTGGGTTAGTAGTATTAGCAGCGCTTGACATCAGACGTCAGTTGGATGTCGACAATGCAATGGAAGATAATGCCAGTCATAATCTGTACATAAAAGGCGTGTACCTGCTACCAACTGTTGACACAAGAAGGCTAATAACTGGTAAAGAATAGTCTCTAGAATATAATATGTTGTTTTTAGATCTACTTGACAAACCCCAATTACTTCCCACTTGAATAGAACATGCTGTACTTTGAGCTTGACAAAAACATCACTTTCTATGGGAAAGAAATACATCTGAAAGGCATGATAGGGCCCCAGGCAAAACTCATCAACAGTTTATCACTCATGTAAACGTTTAAATAGTCGCGTAGGGATCATGTTGACCGCCAGTGTCATATCTTGTTTTGTATCATTTTTTCGCAGTTGACTTCATTTCACCAGTTTATTAGTAGGCCTACCTTCCTCAAAGACCATGATAATTTCCAGTGATGAATTTTATATTAGAATTCATAATTTTACTTTCTGGTCAGTTTGACCCCCACGCGAGTACTAATGTCACAAATTACTCAGCGAGTATTTGTTAAAATTTAACTCCCCTTCTCAGCATGCTCGGTTCTTACCTTATCATGGGATAGGAAATTTCATCTTACTGGTGCTTTCCTGTCAGAATATTTTAATTATTTATTCTGCTAAATTTACAGAGTTAAGAAAGGTTTATATTAAAATACCAATTGTGCTAGTAACTAAGCAACAACAGTTTGCATAATATATATTTTTCTATCGTAAAGGTTTTGCGGCCTCCAGATATGGAGGGTAGCTGCAAATATATTGAATAAGCAGTCGCGGAGAGCCGATGAGGGGTGGTCCTCCATCTTGGGGGTTGGGCGAAGGGCTAACAACCCATCACCGTAAAAAAACAGCTTGTTACGAAACCTTCAAATAAGCCTCGGAATGGGACTGATTCTCTGGCACGACCACAGCAAAGGAATAAGGTTTTTATATTTGGTACTTGGAATGTCACAAGTCTATATAGAACAGGAGGGATAACATTAGTAGCAAAAGATATTACCATTGTTCTATATGGTTGTGAAACTTGGACTCTCACTTTGAGAGAGGAACATAGGATAAGAGTGTTTGAAAATAAGGTGCTTAGGAAAATATTTGGGGCTAAGAGGGATGAAGTTACAGGAGACTGGAGAAAGTTACGTAACGCAGGACTGCACGCATGGTATTTTTCACCTGACATAATTAGGAACATTAAATCGAGACGTTTGAGATGGGCAGGGCATGTAGCAGGTATAGGCGAATCCAGAAATGCATATAGTATATTAGTTGGGAGGCCGGAGGGAATAAGACCTTTGGGGAGGCCGAGACGTAGATGGGAGGATAATATTAAAATGGATTTAAGGGAGGTGGGATATAATGGTAGGGACTGGATTAATCTTGCTCAGGATAGGAACCAATGGCGGGCTTATGTGAGGGCGGCAATGAACCTCCGGGTTCCTCATAAGCCATAAGTAAGTAAGGCACGAAAATAAGTTATTAAAAAAGACTAAATTTTGAATTCTAATGGATTTTCCAACATTTAATCTATAATGAGGGCAAAGATGAACTGCTACAGTTTCTAAACAACTGGTGCACCAGGTCTTGCACTTTGCGATATTAAATAAACGATAGAAATATACATTATATAAACTGTTATGAATGTGTGATATAGCATATTACTTACTATGAGGTTTTGTTACAGTAATTTCTATTGCAATAACATCAGCATATAGTTTTACATTGAAATCGATTAATTAAAACTTTCCTGTCATCAAAGTTCTTTGTAGAGGATTCGCTAGCATTGTCGATCCTGTTTGTTAAACCTGGGTCGTCTTCAGAATTACATTATTTCTTTGTTTTGGCTTAACTTAGTAATGTAGTGTGTAAATAATATGAAAGGATATAGTTATGCAACTTCTCTAATTAATGTTGTGTTACATTCTAAATCAATCATGTAAAAACAACCATTCAAATAATTTAAACAATTTAAACTGGTGATCTTTCCTTATGTCACAAAGCTGCAATCCTTGGAAATCATATTGTTTTCTATTACGTCTCTTCTCCTTACTGCCTTATCTGTTAACGGTCTCTATGGTTTCACAAGCTATATTCTACATGGCTTGTCAATACAGACATTCATCCGCAGAGATGTATGAACTTGAGATGAGACAGCTTGAATGTAATTTTGTTTCTCTCGGTATTCCTGTACATGACATAAATATGTGACATGCTATCCGTAGGTATAATTCACATACGAGGAAAGCCGTACTAAAAATGTATAGCCTTCTACCAGGTTTTAACTCGCAATAACATTATAATCACTAAGTTACGGGAGACATTTAATAAGTTTAAAATTATACGACCTATGTTTTAAGTCTCCTTTACGAATTACGAGGAGAATACGGGGGGTGAGGCAAAATTTGATAGTCTAAAGAAGCAGCATGCGTGACTGTCCTGAGCAGAATGAGCTGGGGCGTTGTCATGAAGCAAAAGGACCCCCTTGGACAGCTTCCCGCGACGCTTCGTCTTGATAGCCTCCCGAAACCTCGTCAGGAGATTTCGGTAGTATGCTCCTGTGATGGTTTGCCCCTTCTGAGCATAATCTATCACCACCACACCTTGGATGTCCCAAAAACACTCAGCATCACCTTGCCCGATGATGGTTGGGTCTTCGCCTTTATCGGCGGTGGTGAATCCACGTGTTTCCACTGCTTGATAAGGCACCCAGTGACTTCTTCCTCTTTCCTCGGATGAAGAAACCATTGCGTGGCAGGCATTTCCAGAATGACGACGAGGTGATTTTTGAGGTGGAACGTTTCCTGAACAGCCAAAATGCACATTTCTACAACCAAGGCCTCCGTCAAGTCATCCATCGTTGGGAAAAATGTGTCGCGTTGAAGAGTGAATATGTAGAAAAGGACTAACACCATCATCAAGTTTCATGGTCGCAGCTTCATTTTTTGGAGGTGATAATTAAAACTTTATGACTACCCCTTGTACTTTCATTATATCCTTGTTTCAGATCTTCATCGGACATTTGGTTGTAATCAGGTTTGATAAAATTCAGAAATATTATTTACTTACGAGCTTGTCTATCGTTACTGGTGGAACATTTTTAGTATTGTTAGATAAAATAATTCTCTAAGTTAAGTTTCATTTTCTATTATTAATTATACTGTAGTAATCTTTATGCTATGTATTGACTTAGCAAATGCATTTGGCACAGCGGATCGGAATAAACTGATGGGGATCCTAAACAACATTAGTGTGGATTGGACAGAGAGGACGCTGTTCCGTAATATTTATATGAAACAACGAGTCAAAGGATAAGAGACGAAATGCCTGAAGGAAGTGAAAGAGTACGTCAAGAATGTCTTTATCACCTACTCTGTTCAACATTTACTTGGAGGATTTAGTGAAGAACTATTTTAAGAACATGGGAGGAGTTATAGGAGGAAGAATAAAGTGTATAAGATTTGCTGCTGATATGGCGTTGTTAGCAGAAGAGATGATGATATTAAGAGATATGCTACTGGAGCTAAATGACAGCTGTGAGCATTATGCGATGAAGATAATTATAAACAAGACGAAGACCATGGTTATAGGAAGAAAAATAAAGAAGCTAAACTTGTGAATTCTAAATGAGTAGAGCAACTGGACAGCTTCAGATACTTGGTGTGTACTATAAGCAGTAACATGAGCTGCTGCCAGAAAGTCAAAAGGAGGATAGCAATGGCAAAGGAAGCTTTTAATAGAAAAAGAAACACCTTCTGCGAGCTTCTGGGAAAAGAACAAAGAAGGGACTAGTGAAGTGCTTGTATGGAGTGTGGCATTTTGTGGGCTAGAAACATGGACATTACGACGAAGTGAAGAGAAGTAAATAGAAGCATTTGAAGTGTTGATATGGAGAAGAATGGAACGTGTGAAGTGGACAGACAGAATAAGAAATGAAGCTGTGTTGGAAAGAGTGGGTGAAAAAAGAATAATGCTGAAACTGATCAGGAAGAAGAAAAGGAATTGTTTGGGTCACTGGCTGAGAAGAAACTACCTACTGAAGGATGCACTGGAAAGAATGGTGAACAGGAGAAGTTGGGGTAGAAGAAGATATAGATGATAGACGACATTAAAATACATGGATCATATGAGGAGACAAAGAGGAAGGCAGAAAATATGAAAGATTCAAGAAAGCTGGGTTTGCAGTGGAAGACCTGCCCATGGACAGAACACTAATTGAAAATGAATCCTTTAAATTAAATTAAGTTTGATTATATAAATACTTTTAGGTTATGTGTGAACATTTTGGACATTTTCTCATGGACAAGCCTATATCCTGAAACCTTGATGAGTGGAAGAAAAGGCCTTATGGCCTTAACTCTGCCAGGCAAAATAAAACCACTACTGGTACTGCTACTAATAATTACTACTACTAATTACTACTACGCTGTTAGTCTAGTACTATTACTACTACTACTACTACTACTATCACTACCACTACCACTACTAGTCTACTACTACTACTATTACTAGTCTACTACTACTATTACTAGTCTACTACTACTACTAGTCTACTACTATTACTATTGCTTTTCTACTACTACTACTAGTAGGCTACTAGTCTACTACTACTATTACTAGTCTACTACTACTACTACTACTACTACTAGCCTACTACTATTACTATTGCTTTTCTACTACTACTACTACTACTAGTAGGCTACTAGTCTACTACTACTAGTAGGCTACTAGTATACTACTACTACTACTATTACTAGTCTACTACTACTATTACTAGTCTACTACTACTATTACTAGTCTACTACTACTACTACTAGTCTACTACTATTACTATTGCTTTTCTACTACTACTACTAGTAGGCTACTAGTCTACTACTACTACTACTATTACTAGTCTACTACTACTACTACTAGTCTTCTACTACTACTACTACTACTACTATTACTAGTCTATTACTACTATTACTAGTCTACTACTACTACTAGTCTACTACTATTACTATTGCTTTTCTACTACTACTACTACTACTACTACTATTACTAGTCTACTACTATTACTATTCCTTTTCTACTACTACTACTACTAGTAGGCTACTAGTCTACTACTACTACTACTACTACTACTATTACTAGTCGTCTACTACTACTACTACTACTATTACTAGTCTACTACTACTACTACTAGTCTACTACTATTACTATTGCTTTTCAACTACTACTACTAGTAGGCTACTAGTCTACTACTACTACTACTACTACTAGGCTACTAGTCTACTACTACTACTACTACTACTATTACTATTGCTTTTCTACAACTACTACTAGTAGGCTACTAGTCTACTACTACTACTACTACTACTACTACTACTACTACTACTAGGTTACTATTCTACTACTATTACTACTATTACTATTGCTTTTCCACTACTACTACTACTAGTAGGCTACTAGTCTACTACTACTACTACTACTAGGCTACTAGTCTACTACTATTACTACTATTACTAGTCTATTACTACTACTACTACTACTACTAGTCTGCTACTACTACTAGTCTACTACGACTACTAGACTACTAGTCTACTATTAGTCTACTATTAGTCTACTACTACTATTACTAGTCTACTACTACTACTACTAGTCTATACTACTATTACCATTGCTTTTCTACTACTACTTCTAGTAGGCTACTAGTCTACTACTACTACTACTACTACTACTACTACTACTACTATTACTAGTTTATTACTACTATTACTAGTCTACTACTACTAGTCTACTACTATTACTATTGCTTTTCTACTACTACTAGTAGTAGGCTACTAGTCTAATACTATTACTACTATTACTAGTCTACTACGACTACTAGACTACTAGTCTACTATTAGTCTACTAGTACTACTACTACTATATGTATTACACAGAAAATTACTTAGAGCCCTGTTAGATTTGTCGATAGAGCACAGAAAGACTGTGAGTTGAAGTCAAGATGGCGGTATTTTTCATAACTACCAGAATGATTACAGAGTCTTTGTAATGCTAACATCATTTTGTCTTAGTGCTCAGGCCCAGCGAGCATGGAATCCTTTCACACTGAAGTACCTCATAATTATATCGGAATGCTGCGCCACATTTGAAGGCCTTTACCCTACTGAAAAAAAGGCAAATTTTTGTTACAGAAATTGATATCCATGATGGTAGAAGGAGTTTCGGGATGAGTGACTAGTCTCAGAATACGTCGTTATGACAACGGGTTTCTTATGCTTATAGGTGCACATTACTCCTGTCGTCGCTGAAAATAACGACTGTTAGTAAAGACTAGATGTTTTATCCTGAATAATACATAACGGGGTCATTACGCATGCGTTGTTGTGTATCCATAAACCTGACTGTTACAAAATACTGGAGACACTCATGTTAAAAATACGAAGTGAATTATGTAATTTATGTAGGCGTACTGCTCGCTCTTTCCTTCCATAAACATAACGTGTTCTGTTACTAACGTTTCTTCGTTTAATGTCTTAGTATTTTAGCTCGTGTGAAATAGTAACGGCACGTAATGTATTCTCCATGTAAGTCAAACACAGAATCGACCAAGAATATTGAATTTCATTCTAACCACATTTTTTTCAGTAAAGTTCGAATGATGTAATCCAGCGTTTCTCAGCCTATGGGTCCCGAACCACCAGTAGGTCCTGAGGAGGCGTTCGGTGGTTAGCAAACAGAGGTCTGCATCGGACGTTTTCGCTCGAGCGCCAAATAGTTCATAGCATAATCCGATAGGTAGCGCACATCCATGATGGGTAAAAATGTCGCGAGCGATAAATCCTCGAACGATATAAGCCGAGCGTTAGACATTCGTTCGTGTTACAGTGATGAACTGTGTAGTAACATCATAGATGTTTATCATTTCAAAACTCTGCAGTGTTTAACTAACCTCTCCATAGTAAAACTACACTACTTGCTTTAAAATGTAATATAAATGTTGTAGGTAAATGTCCCCCCCCACACAGGAGTGATTTTGTTTTTGCCATATCTGATAGATGTTATTGGATGTAAATGTAATTATTATAAACGGAGAACACAATCACGATAATGCAAGAAATGTATCAGGTTTTCTAGTAATAATAATAATAATAATAATAATAATAATAATAATAATAATAATAATTATTATTATTATTATTATTATTATTATTATTATAATTATAATAATTATAATCTCTAATAATTAGTGTATCAATCTTTGCGTCTGTAACAGTTGTGCAGCGTGATTATTCGTTTTATTATATTTTCTGTGACGTTATCTCTGTAATAATATTGCTATTAATCTACTGCTATATCAATAATATTTTGTAAAACGTTTCTACTTTGTCACAGTATATAGGCGGAACACTATATATGGACCTATCATATTATATATGTGGTAAATCAAATATTGAATAATTATTAATTAGCGATAATAACTGTATATCGAAGTTTTTCATACTATTTTATTTATAAATTCATGTTCCTAGTTTTGGTACGTTCCATTAACTGTTCCATTAAACGTTTGTCATAAACGCAGAAAATAAAGCCTTATTTTTACCGTGTGAGCAAAACATACGTGTATATTATTTGTCGCCTTCCATACAAGATAAGACATGTCGGTGAGATGACCTTGTACTGTGCTTCTATTTATTACGAGCGTATCACGACCGATCGTATCTCACTCGAGGGTGCGACACTCGACCGAGTTCAAGCGAGCGATTTAACTCCAATGCAGCACTCTGACAGACACACAAAAACACATCCAAATGAAATTATCAACACACAATTCAATTACAGAAAATACACACTCTTTGACTCCACATTACACTACACAAACACACCCCTACAGGAAATGAAACCAATGGCGCCAAGACCTGCAACAGCCAGTTCTGAAGATGGCCAATAGTAGGCCGAAACATGTTAAAATTTAACACTTGAAAGATACATTATACGTTTTCCGAAGCTATATTTTTGTTTCTTTGCATGGTAATGGATTGTTCAAACAAATTTTATTTTCAGATCGTGGAAAAGGGAAAAGAAAAAATATATCTCTAATAGTTAGTGAGGACGCCCCACGTGTCAGTGTCGGTTACATTATTCTACTCGGAAAAAGTAAAATATCCGGGTCCCTGCGACTTACCAGGCTATTCGTTTGGAGATGAGACCTGCCTTATCGGGGGCTGAGGCAGAATGGGCCACCTTTTAGCAACGAATCCACAAATGCCACCTAGGCCACCTGTCGAACTTGAACCATCGACGCATATACAGGGTGGTTCACGAGGATTTACCGCCACTTACGGAGCTTATTTCCGAAGGCATTCTGAGCAAAATCCGTCATATACACATTTTTCCTAATCTCAGTATTTTCAGAGTTACACTAATTTGAAGTTGTTAGTAAAATACCTTTATTCTTTAGTTTTACGGGTAAAAAATATTAGCTATAAATAGAAAATGAACTATTCACAAGTGTCATTACTTTAATTGGCTAGTGTTCTGAAGCTAAAAATGTGTTGTTAATTGCTTTGTACAGATTTTATTTTTTAAATTTTTAACTAAAAATGACATCATTCTTACGAACTTATCACAAAAATTGCTACAAATCATACGACTTTAGGAACTTTGTTCTTTACAGTTTAATTATGTATCCTAATGTACAATCTTAAATAATTTAAAAGAGTGGCGTAATGTGTAACAAATTGTTGTGATAAATGCGTAAGAAAATGTAATTTTGTACTTTAAAAATTATTTACGAAGCAACCATGGAAGTCACAACACATTTTTAGCTTCAGAATACTAGCAAATGAAAGAAATGATATTCCTGAATGTTGATTCTTTATTTGTAATATTCTTCTACCATTAAAACTCAAGAATAATGGTATTTTACAAACAACTTCAAAGTAGTACAATTCTGAAAATATTGACATTAGGACAATTGTTTATATGACATTTTTGCTCAGAATGTCTTCGGAAATAAGCTCCGTAAGGGACGGTAAATCCTCGTGAATCACCTTGTATAGTCCGCACAATGGGGCGTAGCGTGGCTAAGTGTACGGAACGTCCTTGGTTCAGTCCTCGAAAAGTCAAGCCAAGCCAAGCCTACAGTAGTTAGTAACACTCAGTTGCACGTTTTATGCTAGAGTAACACTGTCGACCATGCCAAGTCCCTCTCGAGTGTCGATACAATAACCAATTATCATTAAACAACGAGAGCGTAAAGACGGCTTATTAGGCAAATATGAAGCCACACATCTGGAATATTTACGGTTAAGCTACTTTGATATTCATTTTGACGGTTAATTAACAAGTCCGCAGGTAAGCGATTCATTTACCAATTACTGAATCTGTATATAGGTAAGAGACGGGGGATGTAGGTAAATAACTGGAAAAATTGATAAAGAGTTTATGATGTTAATTACTTTACGTGATCGATAATTGATTACTGACCGAAATGTTAGTTAAAAATTCGCAGTGATTACATTTTTAAACACGACTCTTAATTCTTAATTGACAACTATCTGAACGTTTTGCTGTTTACAAATATCTCGTTATTTGTTATTAGAAAATTGTTTATTGAGAGCACGTGTTAATATAGTAGGAAGAAATTATTTTCGAATGAACAGTTATAGTAATAATCCGATTAAATTGTTTCCAAGTTTACTATATCATTGTCAGTTTTACTTGTGTGCCTCTAATTGTAGTATTAAATGTACGAATCAATCATTGCAAAATATGATATACGTGTTATCACAAAAATTAAAATAAAGTAAGTAACGACCAAACATAAATGTTAATAAATCTTAACATCAAACAAACAATTGAAGTTTTTTGTGGGGGGGGGGGGAGGAGAAAGAACCATAGTCCAAAAACATAAATTTTCAGGAGAAATAAAAAAACTACCTGGCATGGGTGTTGTTGACACTAGAAGTATGAAATTCGTCATGCCATTTCTTAAGGTGTTGTAGAAACTTGAGGAAAAATTAAGTGCACTTATAACTTAAATTGCCTCATAGAAATAAATCGTAAATGCAGGTAACTGTGGACAATAATAATTTAATAATGTATTTATTTAATCTCGCAGAGCTAAGGCAAGTATGACTTCTCTTCCGCCCAGCCTGACTAATTCTAATTGAATACAATTAGTTACATAGTTAGTACATTAATAACTACACCATAAAACAACATGAAAGTAAATAATGAAAGTTGGATAAGTAATGTCAGTGTGACAATATTAAACATTGGTAAGAAATAGTGATAATAATAATAGTAATGATGAAAATAATAATAATGATATAATTTAAATATTTATTATATGATATATGAACAGCCACAGTGAAAGAAGATGAATATGAAGATGGTCGGTGTGAGGGAATGGATATTATTGAGGAGTGTTGTGATCGTGTGTCCAGATTATGATGGCTGTATAAAAATTTTGAAAATGAGACGCAAGATAGACACGAGTGGAAAAATGCAATATGTGAAAGAGAAGGGAAAGACAGTGCATTTTTCTACGATCTTCTAGACGGAGCCAGGACAACATTTCGAGGGATGGTGTTACGTGATCAGCCCGGCGAATATTGCAGACGAAACGGACGCACATATTATGAACACGTTGTAGTCTCTGCGCCGAAGTAACGCTTAGATCAGTAAACAGAATATCACAGTAATCGAAGTGGGGCATCACGAGTGTTTGCACTGACATTTTTTTCATGGAAAAGGGTAGAAAATTCTTCAATCGCCTAAACGATTGGATTAATGAGAATACCGACAATGGTTGTTTTAAGAAAAAATTCTCTGTTTTGGCTGGAGTGTGCCTCTCCTTTAATCTTCTTTATCATTATTACGTCCTGTTTCTTCTCCTTTTATTGCTTACGTTACTTCCATGAGGATACTTCTGCACCTAAGATGACTCCAGTCCACACCTGTGGAGTAACGGTCAGCGCGTCTGGCTGCGAAACCAGGTGGCCCGGGTTCGAATCCCGGTCGGGGCAAGTTACCTGGTTGATGTTTTTTCCGGGGTTTTCCCTCAACCCAATACGAGCAAATGCTGGGTAACTTTCGGTGCTGGACCCCGGACTGATTTCACCGGCATTATCAATTTCACATCATTCAGACGCTAAATAACCCAGATGTTGATACAGCGTCGTAAAATAACCCAATAAAAAATAAAAAAAGATGACTCCATAACTAATATAATAATTCACGTCTGTGAGATGTTTTGTTTCCGCGAACATAGGAAGCATTACTGCCAATCTACTGCAGTTTAAATTTGTATGGATAAATGTTTCAAGATGATAGAATGGGATACTTCTAAATGCTACCATCGTCCTGGACAATGGCTGTTTTCACTAAAGTCTTTGGACTGTGGTTGTTTTAAGAAAACTACTGCAAATTTCCACTCCTATAATATAGGACTATGGTATTTTTTTCCCATTCAGTAGAGAGCCGCTACGATACGCACACCACATGCTTAATATCTCAAATTTGTGTTTCTTAGACTATGGTACTTTTTTAAAAACCCTTCAGTTGAATTGACGTTGTATTTTATTGTATTTATTTACATTCCATGGTATTCGTACATCGCTTCGAAGCTAGAATATGGAACATGTCAAAAAAATCTTAATATTACTGTAAAGTCTTAATTACATTCACGATCTAGTTGTAATAGGTTCATAGAAGAGTTTTACAACATAGTTTAGTAGTACAACACAAAGGGTTACTATTAATACTGTACTCCGACCAGGGGAAAGTCTCAGGGGAATGAGACGCAGCGGGGTTATGCTGTGAATGAATGTTGATGTCATAAGATGTCATAAGGTCACACACTTGGATACACGCATCTCCTTTGGCTAACTCTCAAAGCACAAACGATAACACTGATACATATTTATACTACCCTAGTTATAAACTTAGATCACGGTTAATTTCCTGGTCTTTTAATCTCTCCATACAGGAAATAACATATGCAGGAGAGCGCATGTTTTTTTAAACTGACGTTATAACGGTAATGTTATCTAATTCACTCCATAGATGACGCAATAGTAAGCACATTCCTTTCACGATTTTCCTCCTGGTTGGAGAACAGTACTTAATAGAAGACAGAAATATTCATGGAGCGTTGGATCTGGCACTTGGTATATCTCAAAGCCTGCGAGGTAGTTCTGCTTTGTTTGAGTACCGTATTTTGTACCCGACAGGATTTCATGCACAGTCAGACCTTTGAAGGAGAAAGAAATGTTATATTCACCGTTCTGCCTAGCGTAACATATAGGTATGTAACACGCAAATTAAATTGGATTTTCGTAAAACAATTGTAAATTGTACTTTATAATTAATCTATACCATAAATCACAAGACATTAAAACAATATATTTAAACAATATTTGTAAAATAAATAATTAATTTTTGAAGAAATAGCTATGTACTTGTTATCGTGAGACAAAATGTGCCACAGAAATCATAATATTCACTAATTGAAGCAGTTGCCATGAACATTTACCAGCTTACAAGTTAGAGAAAACTAATGAGTTATGAAGAATAAAGTGTAAGTAACTGAATTCAATACAAAAATAGACAGGTCAGGGATCCCACAGGGATCAGTTCTTGGCCATTTACTATTTACAATTTATATCAACGACTATCAGAATCTCTAAAGTACTGCCAACAACATCTCTATGCAGACGAATTCAAATATACATAAAATTCCACACTGACGAAATAAATGATGCAATAACTAAAATTAATGACAATCTGAACTCAATCTGGACATGGACACGGAAATTCCGAGTTAAAATAAATCCAGAAAAATCACAGTCAGTCATTGTGGGCCATTCACGTTTGTTAAGCATTATTACCATACCAAATTTGTCCTCGATTAAAATATACGGCACCGAAATACCGTTCAGTGAATCAGTAAAGAATCTAGGTATTTATATGGATAAAAGTTTAAATTGGAACATTCAAGTTGCAGAAACCTGCAAAAATGTATTCTCATTAATCCACTCGTTTAGGCGATTGAAGAATTTTCTACCCTTTTCCATGAAAAAAATGTTAGTGCAAACACTCGTGATGCCCCACTTCGATTACTGTGATATTCTGCTAACTGACCTAAGCGTTACTTCGGCGCAGAGACTACAACGTGTTCGTAATATGTGCGTCCGTTTCGTCTGCAATATTCGCCGGGCTGATCACGTAACACCATCCCTCGAAATGTTATCCTGGCTCCGTCTAGAAGATCGTAGGAAAACCCACTGTCTTTCCCTTCTCTTTCACATATTGCATTTCTCCACTCCTGTCTATCTTACGTCTCGTTTTCAAAATTTATCCACCCATCATAACTTAGACACACGATCACAACACTACTCAGTTTTATCCATTCCCTCCCACCGAACATTCTGATATTCATCTTCTTTCACTGTGGCTGTTCCTCGGGTTTGGAATTCCCTACCGAGTAATGTCAGGGACTGTCAGACATCAAACCAATTTAAGAATAGACTAACGAAATATTTTTCTAACAATTCTTGTTAACAATAATAGCTGTTTCAGGTTTCTCAATGTTTAATGGTTATTTATATCACAGATAAATATCTAAATTATCTCATTATTATTATTATTATTATTATTATTATTATTATTATTATTATTATTTTAGATGAGCGCATTATTGTGTAGGCAAGAAATGTGGGAAAGTGCAATCTGTCACATAGGTTGCAATAGGCAAAAGTGGGTTAAATTTAATTTGCAGAGTAAAGTTCTGTGGAATACTGATGACACAAAAGTTAACAACGAAATAATCAACAAAGCAAGTAACCAAGCAATGAAGTAAGCGGCCAGGAAAGGACCAATTAACCTTTTATCGCAATGAATTGATCAACTATCGAACCAACAACTCAGCTAACCATTCAATAATATGTACTATACGTAATTTCACTACTTCTTTATTACCATTTCAATGACTGAGATTTATTCTGCAAGAGCCAAAGCAAGAACTGAGGGAGATACAGATGAAGACATGTTCCAAGAAGTGCTCTGCCAACGTTCTAGTTGCGGTGACATATACCTGCGCCTTATCTCGCGTGCTAACGCGGACGTGTAATTATTCAGAACACAGAAATAACATATTGCATTCGCTGGACGGATTTTATTACGCATCACTCACAGAAATGGAGGACACGTTAGCACGACATTTGCATCTGCATTTTATGCTTTACTGTCACTTCCCGTCCACAACGAGCTGATGTGAGAGTCACTGGCCGCTACTATGTCACTCAACGCGTTATTTCATGCTGAACTTCCGCCAACTGCAATGTAAAGAAACTGATAATGCATAATATTGTCAAGCAACAGCTTAGTAAAGCGAAGGAAGAGAGGAGGGTAAGAAGAAACTGAGGGTATAAGTGGAATGAGAATCGCATTGAAGATAAGAGGGAAATAAACGAAACAAAATACGAAAGAAAGGGCAGAAATATAGAAGAGACGAAACGATTGGAAATACCACTAGGAAATTGACAAAAATACACAAGAAAAGACAGCAATTAAGAACAGAAAAGAAGAAGGTAGGAGAATGAAAGAAGAGGGAGTTGACAGAAATGACGAAAAGGAATATAGTGAAACGAAAAAGGGAGATAACAAATTGACAAAGGATAATTAAAAAAATAGACAAACAGAAGTGAAATGAAACGAAAGAAACAGTATAAATAAGTCGAACAATAGCTTATGGAAAAATTAATTGCAGGCTAAATAAATTATGGTAAGGAGGAGGGAAAGAAAAGAGATAAATATATGGAAAAAGAAAGAGAAAAAGTAAACGAGAACGTACTTCCACCAATCTATCATTACTTACTAAAATATCAAGAAAATGTTTCTGATGAGAAATAAGTATAATTATTAGATTAGAAAGAGAAAAACAATATGAAAAGAGACTTGAAATATTATAGATTAAGAAGGTGAAAAGGAAAATATAAATTAAAAAAATTAGTATAAAAGCACAAAGAAAAAATAGACGTGACTTTATCGGGGATACAGTCGTGGGTTTTACATGAATGCTTATGTTGTTGTACTTTAAATTTTATTGTAATTGTAATTGTAAATTTAATATTAATTGTAATTTTACTCTTCATATTATAGTTGTAATCCCCTGGTAGAGGGGCAGAGAAGGCCTGACGGCCTTATCTCTACCAGCTTAAATAAATAAATACTACTAAATACTCGTACTACTATAGACTAGAGATGAACAACGATCGAGAAAGCAAGATTAACAGCGCCCGCAAAGCCGAAAACCCGCACGACAACGTTCTATACGTCGCGTCGTTGACGTAAAGACTGCTTGTGAGTGCTTCGATACGTCGAGATTGATCACTCCCGAAGTCCGGAACGCCAAGGAGCCTTGAATCGCCACAGTTGTTTATACTTGACTGAACTCTTATCTACTTTGGGAACTATTATATATTTATAAATAATCAAGTAGCCTATTTGAAACATCATCTCTACCTTTCAGTCTATAATAATCCGTTCCCTAGTCTTTAATTAATTACTAAGCCCTTATTAAAAGGCTAGGAATTTTCTTTTCGTATGTTTGAGATCAAATGTGCAATCTCAAGTAAAAAGATATTAAAGTTATGTTTAATGCCTTAGAAATACAAATTTATTTGAGATTTTTTTTATTTATATAACCATAGGTAATATCATAATAATACAACCAGAACATTTTGATAACTAAGACACTGTTCTGTTTTGTCTTTTTGTCTTATTTAAACATTTATGTTATTTATTTCAATGATGTATGTTATTCAAAGTTACGAAATCTTTCCACGCCGACCAAATGCTGTTTCGAAAATTATGAGCGAGACTCGAAGCGCACGAGAATGACGAGACGAGACGAGACGAGACTCGAAAGACAAATGCAACGAACACAGCGAGCGAGAGCGGTAGTTAGTTTTGCTTATCTCTAGTATAAGCAAATCTAGACGAGATCTTTCGTTTGGCATCACAATCAGGACGTTAGCACATCACAGTCGCGAGATATAGGCCCACTGCTTGGAAATGTTCGTGGACGCTCAAAATGGCTGCCAGTCACCTCGGGGCCTCCGCCAAGTTCATGCTCGCATCGTAGTAGTATAGCCGATCGAAGGAGATCACATTTATTTCCTTCGTGTTATTAGTCACGAAGTAACATTGTTGGAATTGATCATCCTGCCAACGCTACATCGTTACATAGAAGTTTTTGTCCTGATAACCTATATATCAGCCTGATTTTAAAGAGATCATGTCAAAAAATTAGGCGAAAGAAATAAAGGAATAGTAGTCGAAAAAAAAAACAAGTGCTTTATCTACAATTTATAGAAGAGATGTGAAACATCAATAAATAATATTTATATACCTATTTTACTGAAATGAAGTTATAATGAAAAAATTCTGAAATAAATAGGATTTTATGGAATCCTTATCTTTTTATTCTTTCTTCTTGAAATGTCACAGAATCTGCTTGAAATAGAACTCCTGATCTTTTGATGGTCACTAGTTATATGAGTTATAAAGTTATTAGAATACATATACAATCATTGAAGTATAGCAGAGGGGAGACTACGAAAAGTTCGATGTTAGAAATGGAAGAAAACTGCTTCGAAAATACAGTTGTAAGGAGGTGAAGCCATAATCTCCAGAATTACAGTTGGACCTTGTCATTTCGAGTCACAAGAATAGAAATTCCTGTTACTCCGAACACAAAAGAAACATTTTCAGATGCCTACGGCATTACTAGAGTTTGTAATACTTCCAAGGTCATCCATTTCTCTTTATTCAATGCCAATGCCAGGTGCAACTAATCGATACGATCAATACGAACATATCAATACTTATGTGAGCTATGAATGCCGAATTATTTCGTAATTTATTTCCTACAATTTATAATGCTAGGATGCCATAAAGTGTTGTATCCAACTCGTGGATAATCTTATTATGACACTCATAAGTAGAGCCCGGATGTTAGGCAAAATGCCTTTTTTAAACTGAGTGTATATATGAAAGACCTATTAGAGATAAACACGTTTCCATATATTTGGGGACGATAGGCCCAATTTTTATTTTGCCTTTTTTTGCCTATTTTAGCTCTTGCCTATTTTAACGTTAAATTCCTTTTTTAGCCTTTTTACGTCGTTATTGTACATTTTCTATATTTTTAATGCATTTAAAAAACAACACATAAATTATATAAGAAAACAAAAGAGAACGGTTGTACAAATTAAAAATATATATTCACCTTACACAAATATTTATTGAGAATATTTTTCTCCAGCAATACATATGTTTCCAAGAAGTCGTAAACTTTTCTTCCCTACCGATTCCATATTTTATGTCGCTTAACAAAGATGTTTGAACAGTACAACCCTCAGTGCTCAGGTCACTTCGGGGTTTACCAGCGAAAGAAAGGGAATGAGGGAAATATTAAAAGCAAGTCTCCAGATCCCGTTACTGTTGTCGCTTGCACGCACAAGTCACGCGTACTTTGAAGTCTCTAATCCCTTTTCACACCCCTCTTTTTGAGACAATACACAGTCGGTTTTTCCCGATCTCTGAAAGAAAGTAGAGACAGTCCTTCTGAAATAAGTTGTTTTAAGTTTGCTCCAATCACTTCAGTAGAGTTAGAAAGATCTTTTTCCACCATGAAAAATGTTTTCTCTGACAGGCGGCTCACTATGACAGTTGACAACTTAAAAAATCATGTTGTTGTGACATGTAACCAAGGAAAGTGAGTACCTTATGGGATAGTTTATTAAGTATTTGTCTATTTATTGTCTGTTTCCATGAATAATAATTGTCTATTTCACTACCTATTTTTACTATTTTAGTGCCTATACGCCTGCCTATTTCAACCGAAATAAATGCCTAAGCATCCGGGAAGAATTGTCGTACTCATTATCGTTCTTGGGACAAACATTCGCTCATGCCATAATCATCAAGATTATCCACTTGTTGCATAAATAACTATTTTTTTATTGATATGTTTTATTCTTTGCCTTCTTTTCGATAATAATGAATCGATGTTTTCCTGTGAACACAAATAAAATTTTCTTTAACTGCTTCGATTTGTAATGAGGGAACCGTATCCAGGTAATATTAAAACATATATCAGTAATATAATATTAATTATACAATTTCAGAAAATACAACATCTATTCGCTTTTTTCATCCCTTTTATAGAATAAAGAAAGAGATAAAGTCCATTAGAAACGTAACTGGGATCAGAGCGGATTTTATTGCCTTTTGAGAAGTACTGTCAGGCTTTGTGTCAGCTTCTGAATGGTCTGGTAGCCGGTTTTCCTGTAATTCATCGTACAAAGAGCATTAAAGTGACGACGGAGGTAAAACTTGACAGAGTTCAGCGCAGAGAGAGAAGCAGACAGAAATATATGTATTTCATTTCATATAATACTACGTCTCTGACAATCTTTTTCGTATTATTCTTTTATCGACTGTCACATCGTAATGGACAATTATCTTTCATACGTCATATCTTATAGAATATTTTAGCTTATAATACATAACACCATATCGAACTTAAAATCATATTAACAATACACTATCGTAGCTACCATATATCATATCAAATAATGACGCTTGTAATATTCTTTTATGAAACTTATCACATCTATCATATTGTAGTATGTACTCTGTAAAGTAGTGGTTAGAAACGCTGGCTCTTAACCAAGAGATTTCAGATTCGACTCCCGATTCTGTCAGATAAATCTTTTTTGGTTAAGAATTGTTACTTGTTATGCATGGCCTGCGGGTTAGTAATAATTGGTAAGATAAAGTCGAGGATTCACTTTGAATTACCTTACAGTTGGGGTAAAAACTTCGGAAGTATAACCCAACCAAGAAATCAGCCCAAGCGGGAATCTAACCCATGTCCGATCGCGACTTCGAAACTACAAGCTTTATTGAAATTATGAAATAAAAATGAAGGGACTTCTCAAAAACGCCTAGCGACCGCTGCGTTTTAAAACATTGATCATTATGGGCTTATATCACGTGTAGATTAAGTTAAAGATAAATATTGGTGTGTGCAATGAGGCAATTTTTGCCCCCCCCCCTCCAACAGTGCTCGGGTTAATAATGTTAAAATCATACGTTACATGAATTGCATGTAGTTCCTCAGCCAACTTTTCAAATGAAATATCATTCAGTCAAAGAATTTGATCGTTTTATTTTAAAACACGTTAGGACAAAAACTGTTACGACACATACGATTTATGTTTTAAGTAATGAGGTAACATTTTCTGCCATAATCACAGATATCAACAAATTATGGGAAGAGTGTGCCAGTACCATGCATGTTGGAGATGAGAGGAATTTTTGTCACAGCTTTTCACGTAATATAATTATTTGTTTTAAAATAAAACGATTCAGTATAATAGCTATGTTAATATCTAGTGCTGATTTAAAATAATTTAGTAATAATAATAAAATATTTATTTTATTTCGCGTTAATTCTTATTTTGAAAGTCGATAAATGTGTGACCGCTTTAATGGTGATCGTGCTTTCTGAGTATATCTATATACAGATCAGAAGCTAGAAATAACAGCAAATTTCCCATGAAGCTGTGCGGTGTGCGCCAGAGCCTTCGTTTCGAAATTCCATTAACAACATCTCAACTCATCTGTAAAACCTCACTTTGAATCCTTATAACGTATATAAGTAAGTTACTACCGTTCATAAAAATGCTGAGACATAAAAATTTGAAGGAGAGTATAATTAAAAATAGAATATTATCTGTTTTAATATTGTTTCTTTGTTAGTTATTCAGACAACAAATACTAAACGATCTTCGAAAGACCGAACTGCTTCTCTTCATTTTCAGACCATATTGTAAAACAGTTACATAATTTAAAATATAATAGGCTACAATTAGAAGCGTATATAAAATATCTGTAATTTTCGCATTCAACAAACTGACTGCATCCTATGGCTTTCAACTTCGATCAGTATCTGGTACAACGTCGTTGATGAGCCCGCTGAGCCTCTACGTGTGCGGGTTTGTTTACCAGGGATCATCGCGATCTGTCGGAATCCCGCACGTTCACGTCTCAGAACAAACATGGTCGTAATTAACTGCGAACCGCCATTACAACATTCTTCCTGTCATCCGAGTATCTGTCTCCTCAATGGCCCACTTTCCAGCAACTTCGTGTTACAAGCTTTCACACATACGACAGAAAAACTGTACAGTATCTCGTTTTCATTCATTATGATCGCCATCACCTTCAACATTAAATTTATTTTGTCATCATCAATTTTTCGGTTCCCATTTTTAAGTATATATATCGTAGCCTCAACATTGATCCTATCTACCCGTTTCCATTTTGATATTTTATAAACTATCCTAACATGAATTTCATCATAGATCTAAAAAGAGTTTATGAACAAAAGAAATATTGTCTTTCTCCTCTGTGGCCGAAAATAAAAGCGTTGATCATAAATGAAACGGAGAAAAGAATTCTGTGTTTGTTTGGTGATTATTATGTGCCATGTAGATCATGGAAAAGTGAAAGTCTCGCTGCTTACGAATGTCTGAAGTCGTTTCTGTTAATGCTGTACATCAGGCCTACACAAACGGCGCTCGTTGAGCGCTGCCGCTCCTTGGGACCGGGAGAGCCGTCCAAACAGCTCGCCGGAAAGTTACGTCGGAATGACGTATGCCTGCTATAGGTAGAGGATAGTCTACGCACCTCTCTAGTGTAGTGTGTATTATCAGTAGCTATTTCACTTTGCCTATCATTGCACAACGTGTTCATAATATGTGCGACAGTTTCGTCTGCAATATTCGCCGGGCTGATCACGTAACACCATCCCTCGAAATGTTGTCCTGTTTCCGTCTAGAAGATCGTAGGAACATCCACTGTCTTTCCCTTCTCTTTCACATATTGCATTTCTCCACTCCTGTCTATCTTGCGTCTCGTTTTCAAAATTTATCCAGCCATCATAACCTAGACACACGATCACGACACTCCTCAATATTATCCATTCCCTCCCACCGAACATCCTCATATTCATCTTCTTTCACTGTGGCTGTTCCTCGGCTTTGGAATTCCCTACCGAGTAATGTCAGGGACTGTCAGATATCAAACCAATTTAAGAATAGACTAACGAAGTATTTTTCTAATAATTCTTGTTAACAATAACAGCTGTTTCAGGTCTCTCAATGTTTAATGGCAATATATATCACAGATAACTATCTAAATTCTCATTATTATTATTATTATTATTATTATTATTATAACTATTTCTTACCAATTTTTTATTATTGTCACACTAACATTAACTTATCCAACTTTCATTATTTACTTTCATGTTTTTTTATAGTCTAGATATTTATGTAATAACTATGTAAGCAATTGTATTCAATTAGAATTAGTCTGCCTGGGCAAAAGAGAAGGCCTACTGGCCTTAGCTCTGCCAGATTAAATAAATAAATTTTAATTATTATTATCTACGGCTACATAATGGAGGAATCTAAAAGACGGAAAAGTGATCATCAGGCAAATTCTTTCAATATTGCATGCGAAAATGCTTATTTTTTCACAGCAGCTGGAGTCAATACTTATCTGCCACAAAAGTTTGAAAGAAAGAGGAAAACATAATATAATACGTCATTACTAGTCCACACATACAGATACGATGGTTTTGTTGGTGAAGATCGCAGTGAAAAGATTCAGGAGTTGAAAGTTGCATTATTACATAAGGTAGGATAGTTAGAAACGTTAGAATTTATTAATCTTCAACAATTTAAATATCTCTCTTTAGGGAAAAGGTCAGCTCACTATTGATATGTTGAATAAATTACGGGATTTCAGTCGTAAACTTACATTTTTCGTAAGTCAGTTTCGGGAAGATAATATGGCTCACTTTCGAACGATAGAAACTGCTCGTGATGAAACCATGTTAAACGATTATGTGCAAATATTAATTGAAATTCAAAATGAATTTAATTCTAGGTTCCAAGATCTTGTCTTAATTGGAAAGAAGTTTAAAGTTATCATAATAAATTCCTTCAACACTAGTTCAAACAGTGTCATATATAACATTTAAGTGTGGTTAAATGCGACAGGCTCAAAATTCTGGCACACGGGTGACGTGGATATAACCTCGGCAATTGCGAGCGTCGTTAAATAAAACATAACATTTAACAGCTTGAACTCATTGATTTTCAATATGACCTAAGGGCTAAAGACCGTTTGAATAATACTACTAGTCTGGTTGAGTTTTAAAAGACTAAACCTTAGCAATAATATCCACGACTACACAAGCTGGCTGTGAAAATGATTGCTATGTTTGACTCAACTTTATATTTGTGAGCAACTGTTTTCTATAATCAACTTTAATAGAGGCAGACATCGAACATCTGTAACTGATGTTTCATTACGATCAGTAGGCTACTGTTCCTTTCAGCTGCCAACAGCATAAAACCTCGTTTGAATGTAAAGATAAATAAAACTATAACAAAATGATACTGTACATTTGGCCTAAGTAGCTATAGAATTTCTATTATTTCTGTAAAATAAATATTTCTTTATTAATTAATAATAGTCCAAGATAGCTTTGTAAACACTGAACGGAAATTCATTTCATGAACACCTTTTGTGTACATTTTGAAGGAGATCGCCCCTTCTTCCAGTCCACCCTTATACAGAGCACAGCTAATATCTGCATTCCGCTCATGAGCTGTGAGCCGGCTCGGAGAGCGCAAACCTTGTGCAGGCCTGTTCTAGAGCTTTCACCTCTAAGCTAGATGACGATGATAACATATTTAAACATTTGTTTGAAGGCGACACAGTTTCAGATCAGACGTTTCCTACATTCATTTTATTTATCATGCTGGAAATGATTTTAGTACTCATAGTAGGCTACTTACAGTTCACAAATCCTGCGTATACGTGGAGTCTGGGTCACAGTTATATAACACCGACAATGGTAAATAATTTTGCAAGCCTTTGGAGTCAAACTATATTATTGGGAACAAATTAATTTGAATTGATCTTAAGAATAATCCGTATAAATTTCCATATCATTTAATGAATCACCCTGTATAAAATCTCTTCTTTCCTTTTTTAAAAAATTGGCTAAGTTATACAAATCTCCTAAACATTGGCATAATAACTGCTGTGTGATGTATAATAATTCCGTCGTGAAGTGGGGAGAGGAAATAGAAGTTTCTAATAGGAACGCTAACACGCAATTACTGGATTTATTATCCGAAGACGACATACACACAATCGTACATACTGAACAATGAAAGTGCATTTAATTCGTAGGATCTCCTAACTGATATGAATAAATATTCTCTGCGGTGCGTGAATACTTTCAGACTGATAAAATATAGCTGTGGAACTTTGAGTTATGGCATTTAGTTTTGCCAGGAAGCATTGCCGTTGGTTATAATACTATTTTGAATATGAATATTAATATCAACAGCTATTACATATATCTACGTGTGGTGATGGCCCTCACATTTCTGTATATGGTGCTATCAACAATTTATTTACATTTACATTACTATTATTTTAACACTTCATTTGTATTTCTCCTATTACATTTATAACCTCTTTCCTTATAGTTTCTCAACTGTAATCCATACTATCATCTCATATCTTATAATCATGCTGCCAATATCATCCGAGTACCCATATTTGCCTATATATTCTTATTCATATCTTCATATCTTAATTTCTACAAACCAAACAGAACTGCGTGCGAGTACGAGCTTCTGCTCCTTTTCTGTCTGAAACACTTCTCTTACATTACACATCTTAGATTACACTCTCTTTCTTTTTTATACTTTTCTTCTTCTTCTTCTTCTTCTTCTTCTTCTTTTTCTTCTCTTTCAGACATTAAGATTGTAACTTCTTCAGTCTTCACTCCAGACATTTTTTTTTCTGGGTCTTCCCACTTTTTGTCTTCCGTCTGGTTAATATTTTATTATTTGTTTTACTATTCTGTCACCTTCCATTCTCTCAATATGTCGTATCCATTGTCGTTTGTTGTCCTATATATGATAGTTCATGAAAAATATGTTCAGTTCTGTTTTATACCTTCATTTCGCATTTGTTCCAGTAGTGTGTAACCTCTTATCTTGCTTAAAAATTTCATATCTGCAGTTTGTATTCCTTGTTGTTCCTTTTTTGTTAAATATGTGATTCATTTACATAGTTTAGAACAGGTGTGGACGTTACTTTATAAAGCTGCAGTTTTGTTTCATGTGATGATTTATTTTTTAATATCCTTTGCATCGTACAACACATGTACATATTTTTAAATTAATTTATTTTTGTTCGTTTTTTTATCGTCCTCTTCCTCATACTGTTGATTATAATTATCCCCTTTTTTCTGTGTAATTTTTATCATACGAGTAATTCAGTTTCTCATTCCCCTTTTGTTTATCTTCCATTTATTTGTCTTAAACTACAACTTTTGTCTTTTTCTCTTTCTATTTACTTTCTCTTTTTTAATATCCTTCTTCTATCTTCATGTTTATCGCCCTCCTCGAACACGTCAATACATAAAAGTGTTTATTCTTTTGGAAAACAAATTTTGGAAGTTGGAATCATTTTAAGCAGACAAAAATCCTACAGTTTTAAGTAAGTGACATGAAAAGCAAGACTACATACACGTATGAACCTTTTGAAATTGCTTATATATAGTTTCTGTTTTTTCATTACGTTCCTGCCTGGTGAACGGGTGGATATGTATTCGAAATTTGTTTTTTTTTTTTAATTTATTTAATATTTTATACTTGAGCTACATTAGGCATTGCAGCCCGAAAGAGCAGAAGCTCGTGCTCGGGCGCAGTTCAGATCAGTGATACAAAATATGTCACAAAATTAAGAGAGTTCATTGAGCACAATAACATTAATAAATGGTAAAATAATACAGCATGTAATAATAGGTTCTATATACAAATAGAAAATACAGAAGTACATAAATATTAGAGTATCAATTAGCTTAAAGAATTAAATAATTAATCTGATTTGTTTCTTAAATCTGTGTGCGTTAAGTGTACTTAGCTCAGGGTACGCTCTAATTAATTCATTATGTAGTTTGGGTCAAAAACTTCTGCTGTGTTTTAATCCACCAGTTGTGTGGCATTTCGCAGTATTTAGAAAGAAACTGTAATTTTGTCTCGTATGGTATTCGTGAGGATCAAATTTAAATTTATTGTGGTTTTTATGGAAGTAAATCAGGAATGTTTGTTTATAAATTTGCTCTAGATTTAATACACCAAATTTCTGAAAAATTAATTTTGTTGGGTAATCAAAAGGTTTATATAGACAAATTTTGATAATTCTTTTTTGGAGCAAATTTAAAGGATGGAGAGTCGATTTTTCAATTCCTCCCCAACCTAAAATACCATACTGAATTATTGAACTACACTGATTTTTGGGTTTGAATCCGCATCAAATGTGTAGAAATCCGAAATGTTATTCAAGTCGGTTAGCCTTGGAAATGACCCTCTCTAATGAAGTCTTGTCGTTTTTAGGGTTCTAAATTATAGCATCATTTACCTGGACTATAAATAAGAGTAGAACGAGAAGGCCTACATATTTAATTAAGACATTTCAACTATTGAATTTGTGATGAGATGATTAGGGCCTATAAGTCTCTCCTTTATCCGAAAATGAACTTCATGCAACCTCTGGTTATCTACATAATTATCTTAGTCATCAACCAAATTTGTGAGGTCAGCTCAGAGTGCTGAGCCAACGTTCTGAGCAGAACATGCTGTGTGGCCCTGCAGTATGCGATAATGATGTGTAATGCACTGCCGGTTATCTCCTCGTGTACAGGATATCTGCGACAAGTGTCAACACGCTGTACACATGCGTCCGGGCTTCATTGACTCGATAGTGTTTTAAATGCCGTCTCTGCTCTGTTGATTTATCTGTGCCCGCCAGCACGAATCCAAACAGCGATCCGTCCTTTTGGTGCTTGAGCCCTCGCTAACACCGTCGGGTCACACCGTTCAGTTTCACTACGTCCATTATTGACAATTCTGCTCACGATCGTAACTGCCTCATAGCTTCTACTTGGGAGACAACAGGAACAATATTGAATTTAATTTCTTGCACAACTAATCAGTTGTACATAAGTACCATATGGTTTTTTCTGATACTTAAGAGATGAGAGTACATATATTCAATTACACTACTTGTAGATAATACGAAATTAGTAAACGAACCTATGATTATTTCGTAAATAAATTCTAATGGCGAAATGCATCAACATTGATTAAAAAGCAGTAATCATAGATTACGAAACGACGGTTAAACAGTAGCCGTGGTTAAAATGTAACTTATGTGCACCACTCATAATCACCGATTACTAAAACATGGCTAGCTGACACCTCATTTAACCAGAGTAAAGTCTATGATGGTAAATTGTTTCTACAAAATTACTAAAGGAAAGCATCCATACCGCTGCAAAGATAATAGTCAACGTCTAAAAACGACTGCGCTCACTATATTCTACATCGAAATGAACGTATCCTACATTTTCGCGTTGCATTGTTTGCCTTTGGGCGCTGTTATATTTGTGAGTTCTATTTCTTTGTTTTTCAGTACTGTTAGGTTAAAATCGTACAAAATGGAAAATTGAATCCAAAAATGATTATATCCCAATGCTAGGTTGAAGTATCGATAGACTTAATTACTAGATTTAAATGTATTATATAAAAAAGATGGAATATCCATAAAGGAAAAGGATGCAGAAGATTGGAAGGAATGTGTGTACGATCTTGGACCCCATTTACACCAGGGAATTGTGCATTATCCTAAGATCCATCAATAACCTCTCTTTGTTCAGCCAGTGACATAGACAAAGAGATACCGGTATTCGAGTATTCCCTCTTAAAATACAGAAAATAACAGTTACATAGAATCGTAATATAAGCAGCCGATCCGTAGGAGAAATATGATTGTTCTTGTGTTATTTCAAGTAATCCATTTGTAGATTTTGATAAACGAAATCCCTCCCGAAATTTTCTGTCACCTAATTCCTCGTAAGAATTCTCTCTTTCCACTAAAGAACCTTCACGCTCACGCTCTATCCAAGTAATTCAAGTACTGTACAATACTAATCGCCTTCGAAATAATAATCTGTGATTCTGGCCGCAATTTGCTTTACTTCCTCTACTAATCGCTGGTTATCTCCTTTGACCGCTCATATTTGGCCGGTTAGAGATTACTGTGGTTAACCTCCTATTTAAGTCGTAACCGAGGTCGATCCACCGTAAAAATGCTTAATCAGGGATTAGGTGACAATTTTAACCGATGGTTACATTAACCGACGTTGATGCACGTGGGCATAAGTTTACTATACGTCCTGTAAAACAAAACGGGAAAATTCCCCTTTCTTGACTTAAGTATCCGAGTCCCCGTAATTTTGATCAGGACATGCAAAAGTACCTCATTGTAGTCAATTTTATTTTGAGCCGTGCATGAATCCAAAAATGATTATATCCCAATGTTAGGTTGAAGTATCAATAGACTTAATTACTAGATTTAAATATATTATATAAAAAGATGGAATATCCATGAAGGAAAAGGATGCAGAAGATTGGTAGGAATGTAGGAATAATAATAATAATAATAATAATAATAATAATAATGATAATACTAATAATGATAATAATAATAATAGTAATAATAATAATAAATCTTTATTTATACTGGCAGAATTAAGGCCATAGGGCCTTCTCTTCCACTCAACCAGGTCACAAAGTATACAAGCACTTAAAAATTAACAAAACTTAAAAGAACAGAATATTAACATATGACAAAAAAATAATAATAGCATAATAAAATCGACACTAAAGAACATGAAAATAATACCATAATAGAAAAAAAAAGTAAAATACATTGTAATATAGTAAAAGCAACTCATTTAGTACAAATGGTTAATATAGAAAACGTAAGGAAGAATATAACAAAATGAAATATAATAAAATAATAATGAAATATAAAAGAAATACGAAAATTAAATAAAATTCACAATAAAAAGGCTATGATCATAAATTCATCGGCTGATAAAGAGAACAAAAAGGGGAAAGGAAGAAAAGAAATATATAGCCTATATTTTTACAAAACTATCGCAGAGAATGGGCTTATAACAGAAAGGAATCTGAATTGAAAAAGTGCAATTTTAATTTATTTTTGAAACTAGACAATGTCTGACAGTCCCTGACATATTGTATACAGGTAAGCGAGAAGAAGGGGAAACTTAGTCTTCTTGGATAGCTAAATTCTAAGCTACAGGTACGAATCAAGGGAAACAATCACTCGGAAGGGGAATAGTAATTCGAAGGGAGCTGGTCAGTTTGAATATTCCGGATTTGGAACATAAGTATGGAGTATCTTAGCTTGAGATTCGTCCAGTAGTAATGTATAGGTATTGGTACTATACTTACTCACAAAGGGCTTTAAAGAAACCCGCAGGTTTATTGTCGCCCTCACATAAGCCCGCCATCGGTCCCTATCCTGTGCAAGATTAATCCAGTCTACTTAATCATATCCTACCTCCCTTATATCCATTTTAATATTATCCTCCCATCTACGATTCGGCCTCCCCAAAGCCTTTTTCCCTCCGGTTTCCCAACTAACACTCTATATACACATCTGGATTAGCCCATACGTGCTACACTCCCTTCCCATCTGAAACGTCTGGATTTTATGTTCCTAATTATGTCAGGTGAAGAATACAATGCGTGCAGTTCTGCGTTGTGTAGCTTTCTCCATTCTCCTGTAACTTCATCTCTCTTAGCCCCAGATATTTTCCTAAGCACCTAACTCTCAAACACTCTTAGCCTATGTTCCTCTCTCAAAGTGAGAGTCCAAGTTTCACAACCATACAGAACAACCACTAATATAACTGTTCTATAAATTCTAACTTTCAAGTTTTTTGACAGCACACTAGATGACAAAAGCTTCTCAACCGAATAATAACAGGCATTTCCCATAATTATTCTGCGTTTAATTTCCTCCCGAGTGTCATTTATATTTGTTACTGGTGCTCCAAGATATTTGATTTTTCCACCTCTTCGAAGAATAAATCTCCAATTTTTATGTTTCCATTTCGTACAATATTCTGGTCACGAGACATAATCATATAACTTACTTTGTCTTTTTGGGACTTACTTTCAAACCTAGCTCTCGCTTGAAGTAAAAATTTCCGTGTTTTCCTAATCGTTTGTGGATTCTCTCCTAACATATTCACGTCATTTGCATAGACAAGAAGCTGTTGTAACCCGTTCAATTCCAAACCCTCTGTGTTATCCTGAACATTCCTAATGTATTCTGGAGCGAAGTTAAAAAATAAAGGTGATAGTGCATCTCCTTTTTTTATTCGCAGTGAATTGGAAAAGTATCAGATAGAAACTGGCCTATACTGATTCTGCTGTAAGTTTCACTGAGACAATTTTTAATTAATCGAACTAGTTTCTTGGGAATACAAAATTCAATAAGAATATTATATAAAACTTCTCTCTCAACCGAGTCATATGCCTTTTTGAAATCTATAAATAACTGATGTACTCTACCCTTATACTCCCATTTTTTCTCCAATATCTATTAGTACTGTAACATGATAGAAAGACTTCTCGTTCCGATTCGATATCAAAATGATTATAATACTGTTCAAGGTTATATATTTCTTGATTACAAGGCGATAATAAGATTTTTGTATTCTAGTTGGCACAGTTGAATGTACCTTCAGCAATGTTCTGTGCAAGGTCGGCCGGCATTACGTTTTTGTCACTTATATTCATTTTTCTTAATTATTTTTATCAAATTATTACTATTTCATTATATATTATATTTATATTTGTTTGCATTTTATATTTTTATTATATACTAATTTATATCCAGCATATATCCTCGTGCTAGATTAAATAAAGCATTATTATTATTATTATTATTATTATTATTATTATTATTATTATTATTATTATATTCTCACTGTGAGGAATGGTGAACGGGAGAAGAGTTCGAGGCAGAAGAAGATGTGAAATGATAGACGACATTAAGATGTATGAATCATATTAGGAATAAGGTATAAAATATCTGGTGACCAGGTGGGATAAGTTCCTGAATACTGGTGGGGATTATTTTGAGAATGAAAATTCCTCTGCAGAGAAGAATTATTTATCGTTTCCATTTTGGTGACCCTCGTATGTTACGAGGAATTAATTTCTCAAGATGAATATAGTTTTAATATGAGAAGAAACTCAGAAGGCCGTGAAAGAACAGTTCAAGAAACGTTCCAACAACATAAAATCACAGGCTTGTATTGTCGTACGATCGGATCTATGCCCCTTCAGCGCTGTCGTCGTTCTTGGAAAAGTTAACGCCTCTACTCACCCCATTCCACCCGTTTCTCTCCCACTACGTCAAACAGCAGGCCACGAACCTTGCCGAATAGGGATGTTGCCAAACTTCCGTCGAACAGTGTCATGTCTCTTGAATATTGCTTATAATACTGTAAGGTTAATTATTACTTATTCATAATTTAATTGAAGTAGGTCTAATGACGCTGATTGACTTATGCAAAATGCTATTACTTGCTTAATAATATTTATTTCACCACCCCGTGCTACAGTATTCATGTTGAGTTGATAACACTGGACTGCAAGTGCAAATAAACTGTCCCGCAAGAAGGCTCAAAATTGTGAGTAGTGGGGGAGAGAAAGAGAGAGGGATAGAAAAGAGAGAAATAGGAATACAGGGAGAGAAATTAATTGCCGAGGCTGAAAAGGAATTAGGGTTCAGTTCGCATATCTTACGGGGGCACAGAACCGATGGTCGGACTATATATACAGTCACGAAGCTTCAGTTGTGAGGGTACTAGGAACAATAGACTGTGCAGGTACTATTTCGCATTGTCTGTAATGAGGCGATAGTAGCGACCCTAGTGGTTAGCAACTATCTATGAATGCATATTTACTACGTATTGAGCTTCGTGACTGTATATACTAGACTGTGGTAAAATCCCGAACTAGTTCTGACACCGTACACAACTGGCCCATGCGTCGAAAGAAGTTCGGTATTCGGAACGCGTTCTGTTCGTGTCAAGTTGTGGAGTTCCTGTGAATCGTAATTTATACTGCCCGCCACACTCCGAAGGCGGAGAAGTAGTCGGTTCATCACGGCGCTACATCCGATTAATTATTGCACTCGTAGGATTGGAGTATGTAAATAATTAAATGAAGTAACGGCATATCGCTGCGACATCCGTGGTAGTTTTGTTGTCTACAAATGCAGCGGATCTCGGTTTAATTCCCGTGATGGAAGTGGACATATTAAGTACCATAAAAACAGAATGCATGTTTTATCTCTTCTAGTGACTTTAAGCCATGTAATTGATGTGAATGGTCATGTTATATGATATATTATATTACGTATATTATATGTTGTTTCAGAAATTCTCAATGAGGATAGTGGGATTACAAGGGCTTACGTTTTTTAAGCGGACGCTAATGGTTAAGAAATTAATTAAATTTTTGTGTTAAGGATGAAATGTTACAATGGAAAGGATGAAACTCAAAATGTAGGGTAAAATAGTAATAACTTCTTAAATAGACCTATCACAATGTTACTCATATCTAGACAGTGGATGCGGGATGACTTATCGTTGAATGTAAGTGCACATTTACTATATGCTATATTTTTTTCATACATACCATTGGCTCAATAGGTTTTAAACGTAAACAGACGACGTCAACATGCTACTGTATCTCCGTACAGTCACAAGGAAAAGAAAAATAACATACTGTAGTACATACCTTGGAAGTTCGCTCCGCGATATCATTGATGGAATTACCAGCGTTGCAGTAAACGACGATATATTCTCGTAAGTTGTCGAAGTTGAATCGTCTACGCCTCTCGCTTTAACAGTTTTTGTGTCGAGAGAATTTCTGAAGAAAAAGTTTAAAATGGGGATCACTCAATTTCTTTAGAGGAATATTTGCACTGAGCATCATGTTGCTCGTGTCGTTTAGACCCGCACAACTGAATGATGATGATGATGATGATGATGATGTAGTAGATGGTTCCTCAGATTTCATTTCAATACATTTCCTGTGCGATGTACTGTTGCAGTGTTTGTCTATAGCCTGAGTTGTTCTGGTTTTTATTTCAATTTTACATACATTACACACGATATTGTCTTCGTTAATATATAAAATGTCACTCTCATACTTCTTAATTGAATTTTGTATCTCTGAGCGAATTTAACGTTTTGACGTCGACATTATGAATGGATCAGCACAGCACTATTCAACTCGTACTAAATACGTGAGCAGGATAACACAACTGCACACATTGCGTTGCAATGTTACTATGAACGGACCGGGGTTCCTTCGTTCTGTACGCTGCTGTACTCGCCAGGTACACAAAAGACGGACGACGGGGAACGTGTTATATACTCCGAAACAACTTCACTTTTTCCTAAGTCATCCCGCATACACTGTCTGCTCATATCACAATATTACAAACATTTACCCTATGCTTGACTAATATAGATATTTATAAAATTTTTACTCATTAGGATGTTTATTTTAAACCCTTACCAAATAATCACGTCTCACGCACGCATTCGTACCCTTTTTAACGGTGAAGCAAAAAAGATTAGGCCTATTTATCACCTAAAACACACCAGTCAAAAGGAAATGTTTGTATTTACTTTGTTATATCAGCTAAGAACTCATTACATCGTGATCTATACTTTGTTCCAGAATGTTTGACAGGAGAAGTAAACATTGCCGGTAGAGATAGAGAGCAGTATAATTACTATTCAACCAATGGCAGAGGTCTTATTCCAGGCTTGTCTTGAAGTTGAGCGGCGTAGAACGCTTCACACCGCTCAACTTCAAGATAAACGTGGAATAAGATCTCTACCATTGGTTGAATAGCAATTATATTTCTCTCCTCCTCTGCCGACAATGTTTACATCTCCTATCAGACATTATGGATCGAAGTATGGAAATAGTGCTCCTTATGTTATCAGGATTTCGAAACTTTATTCAGGGAGGACTATTCTCTGTTCTCTGGCGAAAGATTCGACACTTTTTATAGGCCCTACCACTGCCGATTCTTTCATTAATGTAAGCCAGAGCTGTAATACGTTTATAAGCAACGAATGTAATTTCATATTTTATGATTTTCTGAAACTTAACAGTGCTCATTTTATACCAATATTCTGACTGACATACGGTTGTATAATTGTAACAAAAGATCATCACGTTACAGGGCTTTTAAGATAATGCAAAACTAATGCAAAACGTTACATTGGCATAGTCTGAGAATAGATTTTATGTTATGTTACCTAAAGCTCGCATATTGGCTTATGCAGTGATCAATCAAACTATCTTGTTTTTCTTCTCTCCGCTCTACAGCTCTAGTTTCTTGATTCGTTCTCATTCCAAATTATTGCGAAACGTTTGCTTTGGTAGTTTTAAAATTTATGTTACGACAATTTATCAGCTGATATGATTATCTAAAGTCTAAGTGAAATGAATGTGATAATTCCAGCGAAATTGGTCCAGGTTCCACTGCCGAATTTACTCAGCACTTGCTTTTAATGGGTTGAGGGGAAACCCCTCATTAAACCTCAACTAGGTACCTAGTCGCAACCAAAATTTGGGCCCAGGTTCACTTGTTTCACGGTCAGCCATGCTAACCGTTACTTCACAGTGGTGGAATGTCTTCATATTCCCCAAATTCATTTTTCGTTTAGTTTTCAGAGAGAAGGTCTTCTATGAATTTTAATTTCTCTCGTTGCTTAACTTTCTACCCAATGGCGTACACCAAGAAAAGGGAATGAGATACGTGCACCGAAACTGAGCTAGGTAGAGTCAGTTTGGTATATTTTCGAGGTTGGTCTCAACAACTGCGTGTCCAGTTCAAAGTGTGTCATGGCTCGCTATATGCCGTCATGTGGCTAGTCGTTGAGCCTAGAGAATTAAATCTTCCTACACTTCCGCAGAGGCGTATTACCTATGTGCCAGAGAAGTTGCCTAGCAAGTACGGCGTTCATTCTGAAGAGTACTTAACGATATGTACTGTAACACCTGTAGTGGCAGGAATGTGAACTGTTTGGAAACACGTACTGCGGTGAGTTTTTTTCTTACTGTCGGGATATGTGGAGAGGATTAAGACGATTTTTTACGTATTTGTTGACATTAACTTCGATGATCAACATGGACACGGAGCATTTGATTTGTGTTGTGGAATGTTGCCGTACGCAACCGATGATAACAAATACCCTGCGTACGACTTTCCTGCGCAAAAACCGTTTTAAGGAGGTAATGGTAGCACACAGACTTTACAGACCGCCATCTGTTGCTACGACGTCCAAGTTATAGCGTACACGTTCTCAAGTTCAGATTGAACGCCTTGATTAATAGGCAACTTCTCTGACATAAAAGCTGAAACTCGCTTCAAATCGCTGACTCACAACAGTGACGTCATGACACACTTTGAAATGAACACCCAGTATAAGGCGAACATCAAGTAACAGCTTGACGAATTCTGGAAATAATTTCATCAACATAGGAACTTACTAAATTATCAGCAATGTAAAAAAAATAGCTTATTTTAAAGCGAGTAACTAATATGTAATTCTATCATAATGTAATACATACAATTATTGAATATGCACAAATTATTTCGCAACTATTTTTCGAACGTTAAAGGGCAGGCAATATAACCTGCTATTCAAATTCCTGAGCATAAGTACTGCAGTCGATAATTCAGGAAGATAAAATATGTTTTCATGTTTTTCAATGGAAAGAAATAAAACCATATTCGATGTGTTTTACTAGTACTTCGTCTTCGTGATCAATGTTTCCTGGAAAATATTTCTTCTGAACGTCCAGATATTACGTTTTATATAAGAAGATAAATTTAAAGTAGATATGCTGTCAAAATAACATTGGTATATTATTATAAAGGTTAAACCTCTATCTATATCCATTAATCATAAAATGTACACAATGTGTAATAAATTTATATAGGAACAGAAACGAACATGAGAAAGCAATTGACCTACTTTAGGATGAGACAGGGGACAATGAACATTGCTACAAGCTTATATATTCTTACACATTTTAGCGACTTGGAGTACAAGGAGATAGAAAATCATAATCTATTAACCTTGAATCTAAATAGAAGAAGGTAAATTGTTGCTATTAACATTGTTTTAAAGAATGTGATACATTTTCTCAGCATAGTTTTTGCGCTATTTTAGACCATTACTTTCTTTATTATGTTTCTAATAATGTTAGTGCTTTTAGTTTATTTTTGTAGTATTAATCAAATATACAAATAAATGAAGTTGTTTAATATGAAACTAAATCCGATTAATTTCCTTTTTTTTTGGCTGGCATAATTTTTTTTTATATAATGCCGATGTAAAACAGTCTACATCAACTATACAGGGTGGAAGACATTGAATGACTAACGTCTCAGAGTAAACTCTTTAAGGTAAAATGTAATATAAGTGTCTTTTCCATTTCACTTTAGGCCTATTTCTTTTTATGTAGTGGGAAATTGACCTTGTTTCTAGAAGTAATTGCAACATCACAATAAATTCAGTAGCACTTGCCAACACATGGAAACACACCTTCTCAGCGGTGAGGGGATAAGATGTCAACGAACACTTGGATCTGTACTCACTGCTTATGATTTTTATATTTCTTGGAAATTATTATTTTTATCCTAGAGATATTTTGAAATTGGATAATAAATCGAGCAAAACAAGGAAAGATATTAATATATGCATTTAAATATTTAATGAATTAATGAATTAACAAATAATTATTGTAATTGCCCACATCTAACACCTTCCACACGAGTCAAATATTTAGGAATTATTATAGATCAGCATTTACGTTTTGATAAATAAATTGATTTTATGTGTACAAGTATAAGAAAGACAATTATTTATAAATTCATAATACTTCGAAATTTTATCACTAAGGAGGCATTGAGAATAATATTTTTAGCTTTAGTACAATGATTAATACAATATGGTATAATAAATTGAGGTGGAGTAACATCATCTGTACTTAATCCACTAATTTTATTACACAGAAGATTAATAAAAATTTGCCTAACCACAAATATGGATTACCAAACAAATTTAATTTATACAAATTTTAAAGTATTAACTATTGAAGAAATTTATAAATATAGTTTACTAACTTATTACCACAGAAATCAAATGAAACATAAATCTAATCGACATGAATATCGTACTCGAAGACAAAAGTCTACTTTCTCATTAATTGTGCCTAAATGTCATATAAGTGCAGCTCTTAAACATGGTGCTAATTTCGGCCCAAGACTTTACAAACCATTTTCCAAATTTGAAATATTTTAAAATTGAAGCTTTTAAAAAATAAATTTATAAAATTATTTATGTTACATAATATTAACAGATGTGTGTATTTTTTTTACCTTTTATTTCTGTCGACTATATTCATGTTTTATTGAATATATAAGTGTGAGTTTTTAGTTGCATAGTATGATACTGGGTATTGTTTAGAATGTAATTCTGTCCAGAGTTTCGGATTATTAATATTAATTAGTACTGAGAGGAAATATTGTTTAAGAAAATAATGTGCAGAATTCGTTTGAATAATTTAAAATTGAACTGACACAATCTCATATTTAAGAAGAGTTGATTTTTATTTATATTAAATGTGTTTTTATCTCTTTTTCTCTTTCTCCTTTTTTTTTTTTTTTTTTTGCTCTTGTGTGTTATTTATTGGTTTGAATTAAGTTACTGCATTTAGTAAACTGTTCTTGAAAATTTTAAGCTATATTATTGGCTAAGACTACGTCGTACAAGAGCCTGGCTCTTACGGCAGTGGCTAGGAACATTTTTGTTTTATAATTTTAATTATTTGTAGTCGCTAGCTAGCTAGTTAAATAAAAATAAATAAAATTATATATGCATTTAAAAGGAAAAATCCTCAAAATATATATTTATACAAAATAAAGTTGGCTTCATTCGTACGTAAAAGCCTAGATCATATATGTGACAGATAGGTCGGGCTATAGGCTTTGACGTTAACAACTTTTGTCAGATTTACTACGTTGCCATCTATTTGTTACATAAGGAGTTACGTCATAATTCCCTCTTGAATTGCATTAGCGACAGTACTGCCATCTCGTGTTTGTTTATGGCGGATGGGTGGCGATCCTGGCGGTTGTTCTCTTCAAAGTGCTGCCGATTTTAACATAGCGATGAGTTATCTGTTACATATATGATCTAGAGTAAAAGCCATGATCGGCAAAGATCCACTTTTACTTTTTCAATATGACAAATCAATAAAAACATGCAATTGCATTAAGTTCCGCGGTGTAGTTATTATAAATATTTCACCCATTGGTAAAACGTGTTAACCTAATATTAATACGCGAAGAAAAATTGTCTATCAGTTATACTTATGACAGACTCTAGGGATTAAGTGTTCGATGCCCGGATAAATGGGGTCTTGAATTCGGGACTTTAGCTCCTGCTAACAATAAAGTCCCCGGGCTACTTCGGGCTCGTTTCGTATTTAGCCATTACCTGCTATTCCCTTGAGGCCTCTGTTGGTATATATTTACATACGTATGTGCTGCAATTACTCGCGCCCTCAGGGAAATAAACATTTCAATAAGACAAGCATTAGTTGGCTGCAGTTAATAATCTTGTGTTTGTTTTGTCAGGAGCGTCTTGTCGCCCCCTGGGAGCTACGCCGTGTGGGTGGCGAACTCGCGTTGATAAATTATAAATTGATGGAAACCCTTTGGCCACCTGCGTCTTTGGTTGCGGAAAAGTTTCTTAGTGCAAGAACCTGAAGGAAAGGGGAGTAGGGTGGGGTGAAACGGGGTGGTCATGGGGAGAGGAAGTGAACTCTCTCGATCTTCCAGCCAATCTTGGACTTATTTTTCCCCAGATCCCTTGCTGTAGGTCAATCAGCTGACGACTTCTGAACAAAGAATTCGAACTTCGCAAATCTTAAGGGAATTGTGCTGTACCAGATAACTGTGGTATAGGTTTTCTCAGGTTACGTCGGTTTCCTATATTATTTGTATTGTACAATGTATTAATGTTTCAATATCTTCTTTCTTCCTTACTTTGCTTTACCCACTATTATACAGGGTGGAAGGTAAGCTAATACATAAATTGACAGGAGCCATAGATCTAATTATTTAGAGTAAATTTTGTTAAATAAAAAAAATTATAGGACTTACGGATACTTACTTACTTACTTACTGCCTTTTAAGGAACCCGGAGGTTCATTGCCGCCCTCACATAAGCCCGCCATTGGTACCTATCCTGAACAAGATTAATCCATTCTCTATCTTCATATCCCACCTCCCTAAAATCCATTTCAATATTATCTTCCCATCTACATCTCGGCCTCCCTAAAGATCTTTTCCCTCCGGCTTCCCAACTAACACTCTATATGCATTTCTGGATTCGCCCATATATGCTACATGCCCTGCCCATCTCAAACGTCTGGATCGTCTGGATTATGTCAGGTGAAGAATAAAATGCGTGCAGTTCTGTGTTGTGTAACTTTCTCCATTCTCCTGTAACTTCATCCCTCTTAGTCCCAAATATTTTCCTAAGCGCCTTATTCTCAAACACCGTTAACCTATTTTCTTCTCTCAAAGTAAGAGTCCAAGTTTCACAACCATATAGAACAACCGGTAATATACCTGTGTTATAAATTATGACTTTCAGATTTTTTGACAGCAGACTGGATGATAAAAGCTTCTCAACCGAATAATAATAACAGGCATTTCCCATATTTATTCTGTGTTTAATTTCCTCCCGAGTATCATTTATATTTGTTACTGTTGCTCGAAGATATTTGAACGTGTCCACCTATTCAAAAGATAAATTTCCAATTTTTATATTTCCATTTCGTACAATATTCCAGTTACGAGTCATAATCATATACTTTGTCTTTTCGGGAATTACTTCCAAACCCATCTCTCTACTTGCTGCCAGTAAAATTCTCGTGTTTTCCCTAATCGTTTGTGGATTTTCTCCTAACATATTCACGTCATCCACATATACAAGCGACTGATGTAACCCGTTCAATTCCAAACCCTCTCTGTTATCCTGGACTTTACTAATGGCATACTCTAGAGCAAAGTTAAAAAGTAAATGCGATAGTGCATCTCCTTCCTTTAGCCCACAGTGAATTGGAAACGCATCTGACAGAAACTGACCTATACGGACTCTGCTGTACGTTTCACTGAGACACATTTTATTTAAATAGAACTTATGGATAGTGAGATAATTACAAGCGTTTCGAAAGCGCTGACGGCAATTTCAAAATGTCTCAACGCCGCATAAGTAGTACCCCACACCTCATGCTGTCAACGACTTGAAGAGTGTGGGTTAAGTTCAACTACCTTCCATCGTGTACCTTGGAGCAGGTGAGTGGAGGGCGGCAGAAAACAAAAAAATTTACTGAGCTTCGGTGCAATACTTCGCGAGCTAATCTGGGGATAAATCTTCGCACAAAAATGACTACGTAAATTCCGGATTGAGATGTAACTGTTATTTGTTTAGTTTGTGTAATTTAATATAAGAAAATGTAAATTAATAACCCGAATGAACAAAATAGCTCGTGTTCGGGCCCAGTTCAACAATGAATACAGAATTATCAACTCATCTTCGTCTTATTTGCATTTATCTTCATCCCACATTGCTCACAGCTGTCATTTAGCTCCAGTAGTATAATCTCTTACACCTCTTCTAACAACGCCACATCATGAGCGACTCTTACACTATTATATCCTTCTTCGTCCCAGTGTCACTCTTCCCATGTCCTGAAAACAATTATACCCCGTTTATTGCGCTCACATATCCTCATGAAATGTTATTTTTGTGTTCCTTTGATTAATTTTTATGCATGTGTGGAATAATTGTAATAATTTAGTGCCTTGCCAATAGGATCACTAACTTAAAGAGTATTGAACCTGTTATCAACTGCTTAAGCTACACTGTTTTATTAGTCCTTAACAGTGAGGGAAGTGGGGAAAAAACCAAAGGCAGTATGCTACCCCAAGATTTTCCCCTGGCATACCTCGATTTAAAAAGGCATACCCCCTACTTTATAACATAAACATATATTGTCTCGTACAGTCACTAACGCCAATCTTTGTAGCTTACGCTACACATTACATTTCTTAATAAAATAATTTCAAGTTATTTCAGTTATTTGTTAGATTATGTTGCAATATCCATTGAGACTTATCATTTAAAATAATGTCAAAGCTTAGAAGTGTTTTGCTTAATTGTAAATAAAACGTTCAACAACAAAAATGATACAGTCACTAAAATGGCAACAATGGCCTCCACAAACTACAGACCATAGCATTCTACTGGGACATCATTTTATTTTTAGTAACATTTTTAATATTAACCTGGCTATACCTTTAGAGAACCGGACTACCCACTTCCACGACTGTAGTTCGATGATACTGGCGTAAAACACAAACAAATCAATTTACTAGATATAGGAGGGAAGAAAAGTAGTTCATCTATTTACGTAAACTAGGAAAAATCGCGATTTTGAGTTCAGTAATTTTCATTAGGTTTTTGTTCAATCAAAATGCAGTATAGTATTAACAATAAGTGTTTCTACTCAAGAACTGAGTTATCCATGCGGACGTATTCCTTATGCAATGTATATTATACTGTCTACAGCACATTAGCATACAATATAGAGAATGAAGTTAAATTGAAAAATAATCATAATATGGATATTTAAACACATTTTTGAAAATGGTGGCTGTTCATTTCTATACAGGCTTCAGTTCTTTTGTGCATATTATCGCACTATAGACTATTGCATCTAATTCCAATTGCCAGTTTCGTCCTTCGTACTAGTAACTCATGTTGAAATAATTCTGTACCTACTATATGAAAGAGTACCTTACGTACTGTAAATTCAATCTTCACTTCTGCCCGACCCGCACAGATAAAATTACTCAGACATGCTATCTACTGTTCGTCCAAGTCGTTATGCCGAAGGATCGTAGAAAGGGGGGAAATTACGTGACAGTTAATTACTTAACGAGGTCCTTTTATTTAAGTTATTTTAAACAGTTTTATAATATTACGTAGACGTCCAATTCCTAACAGAAATTAATGTTTTCAGAAAAGATGTAAGACAGCCCAGTTTTTACAGAGGGGCGAGCAAAAGTAGGTGGGGGAAATCGGGATGCAACGTAGGCAAAAGGACAGTATCTTTGCGAGAATATGATTCAATATTGAAAGCTCTTTCGTCACTGGAAAACGCGAACATATTTCTGGAACATACTATACTCACTAACTCAGTGCTGTTTACTATATGCGGCCTTGGTTCTGTGTGGAGGACGGTTGAACTTCATTAGTAGAAGGGGTGGGAGTGAAGTACATTGAAAATCTCAGGTACAATAAAAATTTAAGTAAAAATAAAATGATGTCCCTGTATAATTGTAAGCATTCTCGGAGATTAATTATCAAATAAATATGTCTAAATACATGTTGAGTACAGTTCCTGAAGGCTGTGGTTTAGGTTTACAAAGCAAACAGGTAGTATTCTTTGTTGTGAAGAAATGTTTAAACAAATTTTTACGGATCATATTTTTTCATGACGGTAATTTATGTAATTTTTCACTAACTGTATGTCCTCTGGCCATAGAAACCGCTGGCAGTATTCCATACCGGCGCATACCGTCTCACTTCCTTCACTAGTCCTTAATGAGATACTCGTAAACATAATTCCACCAGTTTTCAGTTCTCTTTAGTGTACTAATGCGTGATTGTATGAATATAACTACTATGAGTGTAAACAGGATAGAGCTTTCCGTTGTGCATAAGTTGGAATATTCTGCGAAAAGCGTACCATTGCCTGACTCAGAAACAACTCACTGATTCTCTACGAATCCCACGTATATATTGAGAACAATAACAAGGAATCGCTAGTCAATCACCGCTGCAGCGACGTCGCAAGCGGAGAAAAGTGAAATGCGGGAAGTAGGACGAATTGGAGTACATTTCGTTTGACTGGCTTCATTAATCTCGAAGCGCAGTCGTACGTATAAGCGGGTCTATCTTTCAAGGAAAGGCGCGTGAAACAGCGTACGAATTAAATATTGAACTTTCTGCCTCCAGCTATTGTTAGCACAGATTTAAGCAAAAAGAAAAGAATAGTCCACGACCTGACAAAATTGAGTGCTATCGTACCTGATATTTCTATTTCATTGTGTACATTACATTCTCTGCTTGATCATTTTCCTTCATATACGTTGTACAGATTAATATGCCATGGCCACCGGAGTAGCTCAGTCAGTAGGTGCGTTTATCCTCTGATCCAAGGATTCTCTTCCTTTGGGTTCGATTCTCGCTTGAGCTGTGATTTCTTGGATTGATTTTCAGAGGTTTTCCCTCGCGTAAGGCGAATATCATGTAATCTGTGGCGAATCCTCTGAGCGTATTCCGAATCTCAGCGCTGAGCAATCTGATGGTATCACGGTGTTCCGAATTTCAACGATGACGTCACTGATGCTCCACCGGTGTCGCACCGGTTCCATCAGCTTGCAGAGTTGGTGGCAGTCTCCATAAGCCGCCATCAGTGAATGTGATTGGTTCTTGTATAGGGCGGGAATTAGCAGACGAATGACATCGTGCACTGTTGTGTCATGGCGGTGTGTTCTGCTTTAGTTCTGCTGTATTGTTTGTAATGAGCACAACGTAAAAACAATATGTTAATGGCTTATGAGTGAACATGTCAACGGACCAGTTATTACTACCGGTTCAAGAAAAAAGTTGTTTATGCTCTCTTTTCTTTGAACGAGATGAAATTCCGGAAATTTTGCAAAATCTTGCTAACATAGCACAGACAAGAACTTGTACAGCCGCCATGATAGCCTTCGAATCTTCCAGCAGTTTTGTTCCTATTTCGCTGCAGCATGACGTCATTGTTGTCCACGGGTCCGGTGAGATTCGGAATATGCTGTCTAACACAGCTCGCCGAATATCCCTATGACAAATACCGTGCTTGATAAATAACCTAGTAGTTTATGCAGCTTCATTAATCAACCAACTAAGGAATATGTGTGGTTTTCACTCTACCTCAACAACAATGTTTTATTGTATTTCGATTCCTTTCATTTCTACTTGGCATTCACAAATAATAATCCGTGGCGTTAGAGTTCATGAAGGGCCCAGACTGACCATGTCTGTTGGCTTCATGTCCATATGCCGAAGAAGAGGTGGACGATCATCCAAGCAGATTGGAAGTATCGTGTGGTTAGCACGATGAACCCCTCAGCCGTTATAGCTGGCTTTTGTGATCGGATTTCGCTATCTATCGTAGCTCCCCAAGTGCATCACGATGCTGGGTGAGTACCGGTGCCATACACTGGTCGAAATTTCAAGGGAAAATTTCTTCCATCATCAGAACTCGAACCTGCGCGCATTCCGTAACGCGAGTCTCAGGCAGAATGCCTTAGACCACGACTCCACGGCGCGGAACTTGGCCTTCACAAAACAGAATATAAAAATGCAGACAATTTCATTTCCGTTAAGATTTCTGTGAAAATGTGATGTGTTAGCTTCTGGCAATAGTAAGGATGTTATGCTTATAGGCCATTCGGTATCTCGTGAAACCTACCTGCGGGTGAGGAGAAAAAGTGGACTGGGAAGCTTCCCTTTCTCACTAGGCTGAGTCAACCTCGTGACCATTCTGGAAGTTTGACGACAAGAAAATCCTGTCACCACTCCTGACCTTTCAGTCCGTGGCCAGGCGTACAACTGAGCTACTCGGCCGCCGGTTTAATGCCTTAACATCTTATGTTTCATGACCGTTTCGTTCACATGAAAATCTGATATTTGAATAACATTTGGCCAGCGATTCCTTTATTTCTGATTATCATTGGAAATTACTCGCGACGAATGCAATGTTGAACATCGTAATGAAAGTGGAGAATCATTTTTCTGCAACACGGCTTTGAACTATAGGCCAGAAATCACTTATACAGGTAATCGATGAAAATCTGTTCATCAATAGTCTTATAGTGTAGCCTGGCCTTGTGAGCCTTTTTTCGATTAAGACTACGAAGAGTTGTGAATAAACTTGCCAGAGCGATTTAGACAGCTGTAACATATAACGTTTTTGGCTGCATTTTCACGGTACGGGACAAAATAGCATGGCATGGAACAGGGTGAATGCATTGTGAGAACTCGTGTAGGAAGAGAAATCGTGGAAAAGCGATTGTACTGATAGAGTGGTATATACTTTGCAGTAATGGTAAAGAAGTAATATCATTAATCATTCCTGGAATAATATTCCGTGTTTTATGTCTGTACTGTGTCGTTGAAAAGATCTTGTGCGCTACAATCGATTCAAAGTGAGTGCAGTACTGGAAGCTATATCTAAAAGAGAATCATTGAAAGGGAGCAAACAAAATCATGTTGACGAAAATGTGTTATGTCGCTAACATCCCTCGAACTGAAAGTCACCCATTTTCTTAAAAAAAAAAAAAAAAAAGTTTGAAAATTGAGTGAGAAATTAATCTAATCAAAGGAATTTCATACCGAAATACTTTTTATTTATTTATTTATTTATTTATTTATTTATTTATTTATTTATTTATTTATTTATTTACTTGTTTATTTATTTATTTACTTATTTATTCATTCATTCATTCATTCATTTATATTTATTTTCCTGTTTTTTTACAAAACGTACATTACTGGTCTTAACTGATTTTGCTACTAATAGGACGATAAATAAATTGTACGTTGATAAGTGAGTAACAGCTGTATGACCGGATGTCAATGCTGTCATTCAATATTGTAACACACTCCAGCCAAATAAATAAATAAATAAATAAATAAATAAAGAGAAAATGAATGAATGAATGAATGAATGAATGAATGAATGAATGAATGAATGAATGAATGAATGAATGAATGAATGAATGAATGAATGAATGAGCGTACTGCAGTTTAAAAAGAACTGGAACATTGCAAATTCTAAACCCGTGAAGAAATACTACTTCCAAAGGAAATGGGTATATGATTGTTTTGTTGTTGAAGACGAAAGAATTGCTTGTTTACTGTGTCCCATCCAATTTATTTCTACTCGTCATTTCAATATTAAACCACATTTCAACAAAGCCCATATAAATAATTATAGAATGCACAAACTTTCGGGTAAGTTCACTATTACGAACTTTATATTGATTATTTATTTATATACTGTTAAATTAAGAGCGTCACTCTTTGTGTTTATTTTGAATTGAAATTAATAGTGACTTTCAAGGTTCATCCTTAAATGCTATAAATTTATGTTTCCATAAGTGCTGATAGGAGGAAATTTTTCGAAACTCTAAAGCAGGTTAGGTGCAAAGAAATCTCAAAGAAACTACCGACAGGAAATGTAGCATAATTGTAAACCTTGAAACGAGATAACGCATTATAAATACAATGAATTTATTACGAACCTTTTTAAAATTACAGTGCCGCCACTGATGGACCTTGCACGGGAAAAAATGTAAACAACTCTACGATGGAAGTCGATCATCCCAAATACAAGGGGAGTGAGGCTGATGCCATATTTCCCCTACTTATGTGTTCTGCAGACCTGGGGTGTGGGATTAATTTGCAAATTTCTTTACCTTGTTAATATATTTTGTCATTTACGAATTATATTATAAAAAATTCCTTTTGAGGACGAAAAGTTACATAAGTTGAGATCGAATTTCTGCACAGTTGAAGGACAAAACTAAAATTATTTCAATCATCTATCACAACAATACACTGCTCTCTTATACTGAATGAGCATATTGTTAATAAAATCAGTGGCTTTCGTAAAACACGCTCTCAAATATTTAATACAAAATGATTTTTATCTCGAAAAAGAAACAAAAAAACGAACAGAATTGTATTAAACTTGTTTCTTTGAAATATCTCAAAGAATAACCCCCTGAAATTAATCACATTACTTACGGTTTATTCTTTATCGTCAAGTGAGATTTTCTGCCTGAAATACATATCGACCAGAAACCCAGGTAATATTAAAAATATTATTTTAAATTTACTTTCGTTCTTTTCTTTAATTGTACTTTATGTACTTGGGATCATTATCTTGATGATACCTAAAAACTGTACGGGTAACAGAAAGACCACACCAATATCTGTTCGATATCTGCAATTATAATTTTCATTAAACAAAGCATAATCTCAGATTTAGAAATTATATGCACTAGGATTCGACTAGCTTTTCTCCAATTTGACCTTCCTGCCATGTTTCATAGCTTATTTTCAGGAATGTCACATTTTATATCAGATACTGAATTATGTAGCAAACAAGACACTGTCACGCAAGCCTGTGGTGCTCAAATGGTTTCGCATATTTTTACGCTAGAGGGATTTCAGAATTCACGTAGTAGAATGATCACAATATTAGGATCAAAGAAGAAAGCTGAAGAACGGAATTGAACCTGATTGTGGACAACAGAGTGTGCGTGTCTGGATTTCTGACGTAGACAATCTTCCTTATAAAAGAAATCGTATCTTTCAGTGCTGGAGATATGTCTCCCCCTCCCCCCCCCCCAGTCACGGAGGCGGGTTTGCGGCCCCCATGGGTCTTCCGGTTTGATAATATTTCATACTTTTCGGAAGCAAGCCATGGGACCAGCTACATTTCTGTTTCATAAAACTGTCTTGCTGAAAAGTTATACATATTCAAATTTATGTTCACCCAGTCTGCTTTGAGAGGACGAGGGGAGGAGCCTGGCTTCCTTGTTTCTTCCTTGAATTTCACTTCTGGTTAAATGGTTATTTTTCTTGTTTTAAGTAAATATTTCTGTACGGGAGTTAGTGAAACAGGAAACCTAATGTTGCAGCCTTGTTTCTTTGACTGCAGTACTTTTTCTGTTCATACATGTATATACATTCTTTTATCCGGAGTTACTTCCTACCGATACAATGAACTTCTTAAAACAAACAGACTCGGAATTAAGTCTCTACTCCTGGAGAAAGTGGAGAAAAGCTGAATAAATTCTGCAAGTTTCATTATACCAACTTCAGTCAGCTGTCTGCTACACTCGTGATAAAAGTTTAATGACTACATAACAGCAATGGAAAATGCAGAAGCGAAGAACTAAAGCGAAACTACTAACAAGGAGGAAGCAAAGGATTTAATAGTTGCCAATGAGAGAATAAAATTTCGTGACAGAAATTTGGACGAAGGGACAGCGTGAAATACATATACCATAAAAAGATATATATACAGGGACATCATTTTCTTTTTACTTCAATTTTTATTGTACCTGAAATTTTTAATGTACTTCACTCCCACCCCTTCTACTAATGAAGTTCAACCGTCTTCCACACAGATCCAAGACCGCATATACAGTCATAGTAGCCTTACCATCACAGTACGTTCCAAAAATATGTTCGCGTTTTCCAATGACGAAAGAGCTTTCAATATTGCATCATTTTCGCAAAGGTACTGTCGTCCATTTGCCTACGTCGCATTCCGGTTTTCCCCACCAGCTTCTATTCGCCTCTCGGTAAAGGCTAGTGGCTGGGCTGTCTTAGCTCTTTTCTGAGAACATTGATTTCTGATAGGAATTGGACATATACGTAATATTATACCCATACAACTGTTTAATATAACTTAAATAAAAGGGCATAGTTAAGTAATTAACTGTCACGTGATTTCCCTCGTTTCTACGATCCTGCGACATAATCACTTGGACGGACAGTAGATAGCATGTCTGAGTAATTTTATCTTTTCGGATCGAGCAGAAGTGAAGATTGAATTTACAGTACGTAAGGTACTCTTTTATAGAGTAGGTACAGAATTATTTCAACATGGGTTAGGCCTACTAGTACGAAGGACGAAACTGGTAATTGGAATTACATACATTAATCGAAATGAACCGCCACCATTTTGAAAAATGTGTTTAAATGTCCAAATTATGATTATTTTTCAATTTAACTTCATTCTCTATAGTGTACGCTAATGTGCTACAGACACTCTAATATACACTGCATAATGAATACGTCCGCATGGACAGCTCAGTTCGTGAGTAAAAACACTCATTGTTAATACTGTGCTGTATTCTGATTAAACAAAAACCTAAAGAAAATTATCAAACTCAAAAGCGTGATATTTCCTAGTTTACATAAATGGATGAATTACTTTTCTTCCCTCCTATACCTAGTAAAGTGATTTGTGTGTATATTACGCCATCGAACTCCAGTCATGGAAGGGGTTAGCAACCGTTGATTCAAAGGTATAGGCAGGTTAATATCAGAAATTTTAGTAAAAATAAAATGATGTCCCTGTATATATATATATATATATATATATATTTCCAATGTTTAAAAGCATAACTGATTATACAGGGACATCATTTTATTTTTTACTTCAATTTTATTGTACCTGAGTTTTTTTGTACTTCACTCCCATCCCTTCTACTAATGACGTTCCAAATGTCCTCCACATAGAACCAAGGTCGCATATAGTACTGAGTTAGTGAGTATAGTACGTTTCAGAAATATGTTCGCATTTTCCAGTGACGGCAGAGCTTTCAATATTGAATCATATTTTCGCACAGGTACTGTCGTCCGTTAGCCTACGTCGCATCCCGATTTCCTCCACCTACTTTTACTCGCCCCTCTGTAAAGTTAGTCTGTTGCAATATTATACAACTGTTTAAAATAACTTAAATAAAAGGGCCTCGTTAAGTAATTAACTGTCACGTGATTTCCCCTCTTTCTACGATCCTGCGACATAACTACTTGAACGGACACTAAATAGCATGTCTGAGTAATTTTATCATTTGGGATCGTTAGTGAGTATAGTACGTTTCAGAAATATGTTCGCATTTTCCAGTGACGGCAGAGCTTTCAATATTGAAACATATTTTCGCACAGGTACTGTCATCCGTTAGCCTACGTCGCATCCCGATTTCCTCCACCTACTTTTACTCGCCCCTCTGTAAAGTTAGTCTGTTGCAATATTATACAACTGTTTAAAATAACTTAAATAAAAGGGCCTCGTTAAGTAATTAACTGTCACGTGATTTCCCCTCTTTCTACGATCCTGCGACATAACTACTTGAACGGACACTAAATAGCATATCTGAGTAATTTTATCTTTTCGGATCGGGCAGAAGTGAAGATTGAATTTACAGTACGTAAGGTACTCTTTCATAGACTAGGTACAGAATTAGTTCAGCATGAGTTACTAGTACGAAGGACGAAACTGGTAATTGGAATTAGATGCAATAGTCTATAGTACTATAATATGCACAAGAAAATTGAAGCCTGTATCGAAACGAACGACCACCATTTTAAAAAAATGTGTTTAAATATCCATATTATGATTATTTTTCAATTTAACTTCTTCTCTACATTGTACGCTAATGTGCTGTAGACAGTATAATATACACTGTATAATGAATACGTTCGCATGGATAACTCAGTTCGTGAGTAAAAACACTTATTGTTAATACTTTACTGTATCTTGATTAAACAAAAATCTAATGAAAATTATCAAACTAAAACTTGCAACATTTCCTAGTTTTACGTAAATGGACGAACTATTTTTCTCCCCTCCTATACCTAGTAAAATAATTTGTTTGTATTTTACGTCAGTATCATCGAACTCCGTTCGTGGATGTGGTAGCAAATGGTGTTTTCTGTTTTCAACCGTTAATCCAAAGGTATAGCCAGGTGAATATTGAAAATATTAGTAAAAATAAAATAATGTTCCTGTATTTTTTCTGTAGTTAAAACTCGAACGTTGTGTTACAGAAAGAGTGGATATTTACCCAAGTGCTAAAATTATTATATAACAAACTCATTTTTCATTATTCCCGATGGTATGGTATGATATGATACAATATATATTTCTCTCAATGTATTCAGTTTTGCTGACCCTTCACATTCCTGTATTCGGGTAAATATTCCCTTACTTACATTATTTACAGCTTAAAACACAGAGTGGTTATAGAATGGTAGTTGGGAGGCCGGAAGGGAAAAGACCTTTGGGGAGGCCAAGACGCAGGTGGGAGGATAACATTAAAATGAATTTGATGGAGGTGGGATATGCTGATGGAGACTGGATTACTCTTGCTCTGGATAGGGACCGATGGCGGCCTTATGTGATGGCGGCAATGAACCTCCGGGTTCCTTAAAAGCCATAAGGATGTACAGTAAGTATTATACAGCTCTTTCAAACTAACTTAAAGAAAAGGGTTCCGTTAAGCAAGTAATTGTCCTTTGATTTCCCCGTTTCGACATAATCACTCGGATGGACAGTAAGTAGGCCTACTGTAAGTTGATACGTATTGTCCGAGTGGTTATGTCGGTATCTCTGTTTCTCCCACCCGTTTCTTCTGGTTCTTCTGTAAAAGCTAGTAGCCGAACTGTTAGGCTTTATCTGAATATATTGTAACTTTATTCCTAAAACAATGTGACTTTTATTTATAACTTTGAGCACACATCCGTCAACAATGGGTATTGCACTCAACACAGCAACACAGTAGTCGTTATTGCACTCCACACAGCGACAATGACAATTCACGTATATTATTGAGAAGAATAACAATGTACTCCTAATTTCAACAAATGTTCACAAGGCACTATCTAAAGAACAAAACTGTCACTTCCCAGTTCGTTCGCCTTGGCTAGTTCTTATAGCTCACTCACGTTCACTGTACGTCGAACCCAAGCCTTCCAGATACAGTTCACTACACATCGAACCCAAGCCTCCGGATACGTCGAACCCCGGTCTCGAAGGCTGGCTTTCTTGATCGCTCGGAGACTCACGTGTAGACTGACTTCCGAAGACTCACTTGAACTCAGGTCCACCTCGCTCTCTGCCCAAGGCTGACTGAAGGCTGACTCACTCCCTCGCTACTGACTGAATTGCCTCCGTCGGCACTCACTATGTTATTTATTTACCACGATCGTCTAGAATGTTCTGCGTCGCGAAGCACCTGGACCTCCACAACAATCTGTTTCCAGACGTTTCCCCTGCTCTCTCCGCCGCGCTGTCCCGTAGCCTTCCCCCCCTCCCGCTACGCGCCGCGCACCAGCTCCTACCGAAGCCCGAGTTCCGCTTTCCCTCGCCTTCCCTCTCGCCAGACGCGTGCGAAATTCCCCGACGCGACCAGAATATTCCAGACGGATGCCACAATATTTTACTGTACGGGATTGGAAGTTTACGTAATATACAATTATTTGAAGTAAATAAAAAAAAATGTTCCGTTAAGTAACTGTCGAGATTTTCGCTGTTTCGACCACCTTGCGACATAATCACTCTGACTGGCAGTAGTTAAGGGAGTAGGTTCGTTAACTGGACGATTAGTCACTCAGAAAGCCATCTATTCAGTTAGTCGTTATAGCCTATTGTTTAGTCTGTCATTTGGTCACTAGAAAATTTACATCAATAACTTATAATTAACTAGATAGTTAATGAGTAACTTATTCACTGGATTACTTAATTTGTAATTTACTATCTTACGGAGTTAGTCAAAATTTTTCTGTTACATATAATAGATTATTTATCAGCTTATTTTAACAGTAATTCAATTAGGTAATCCGTTCAAACACAGACAAGGAAAAGTTCGTCATTCATCCACACTAACATGACATCAGTCAAAAAGGCATTCAAGAAGTCAATCACACATGTATTCAATGAATCTGACAGTAAAGAAACAAGTCTCTTAAAGGAGTCAATCTGTAGATCAGTCTCCCAGTCAATGAAGGCAATCAAAACTCAGTCTACAAGTCAATCAAGAAGAACGGCAGTCAGTGAGTCTGTCTGTACGTCAATAAGTGAGCACATACTTCAATAAGAAAGTGAATCAAGAACTCAGCGAGTGAATACCTCAGTCAATGAGTGAGTCAATAATTCAATCAGCGAAAGAGTCAATAATTCAGTAAAGAAGTTCATCAATAATTTAGCCAGTGAGTCAATAATTAAACCAGTGAGAGAATCTATAATTCAGTCATTGAGTGGATCAATAATCGTACCAGTGAGTGAATTATTAGTTAAATCAGTAATTCAGTTAGTGAGTCGTTAATTTCGTCAGTGAATGACTACTTAATTCAGTTAGTGAGACAGTCATAATTCTTGAGTCGACCAAGAACTTAGTAAGTCGGCAAATAACTCAGTCAAGAAGTCGTGCAAGGAGTCATCATACAAGCCAATCAGATAAATGCGAGTAAAAAAATTATTTAATGGTTGTTTAAGGAATGTGAGAACCAACAAAAAATGTAATGAAGTAGTAAAAAAAAGTCAGTGGGTCGGTTATATAAGTTAATTAATTCTCATTAAACTTTTTATCAATCAGAATTCTGTTAATATATTAGTCATTAACTTAATCAATCATCTAGGAAATGATAATCGAATTAAGAACGAAGGTTAGTGAATTTGAAATCTAAAAGATAAACACTTACGCAAAAAAATAATGTGAAGAGAATATATATATATATGTACTGCTTACTTACTTACAAATGGCTTCCAGAGAAACCGAAGGTTCATTTCCGCCCTCACATAAGCCCGCCATCGGTCCCTGTTCTGTGCAAGATTAATCATATCCCACCTCCCTCAAATCCATTTTAATATTATTCCTCCAGCTACTGCTCGGTCTCCCCTAAGGTCTTTTTCCCTCCGGCCTCCCAACTAACACTCTGTATGAATTTCTGAATCCGCTCAAACATGGTACATGCTGTGCCCATTTCAAATGTCTGGATTTAATGTTCCTAAATTACATCAGATGAATACAATGCTTGGAGTTTTGCGTTGTGTAATTTTCTCTATTCTCCTGTAACTTCATCCCTCTTAGCCCCAAATATTCTCCTTAGCCTCTGTTCCTCTCTCAAAGTAAAAGTCCAAGTTTCACAACCATACAGAAGAACCGGTAATATAAATGTTTTATAAATTCTAACTTTCATCTTTTCCGAAAGCAGACTGGATGACAAAAGCTTTTCAACCGAATAACAACAGGCATTTTGCACATTTTTTCTGTTTTTAAATATACGAAGTAGAGTCAAAAAGTAACCTTAATAATTGTTTTATTAATTGAATATGTACAATAAAACTACAAACACTCTATCACTTTTAACATAGTATAACAGGAACACTTGCATTGAACGTAGTTGGGACTATGTTGAAAAGTGATGAAGTCTTTGTAGTCGTATTGTACATATTCAATTAATAAAACAATTATTACGGTTACCTTTTTATTCTCCCTCGTATATTTATTATTTTAGTAGGTTATTTTACGACACTTTATCAACATCTTAGATTATTTAGAGTCTGATTGAGATGGTGTTAATGTCGGTGAAATGAATCCGGGGTCCAGGACCCGATAGTCACCCAGCATATACTCATATTGGGTTGAGGGAAAACTACGGAAAAAACCTCATCCAGGTAACTTTCCCCAACCGGGAATCTCCCTCGTATATACAGCTTCATATCTTAAATATGAAATGAATTGCAGTTCAATTAGAGAATAATTCACAGTCACGTACGGCTATATGAAATCAGTAAAACGGACTTTAAAATAAAAACAACAATTTTTCCATTAGCATGAGATTAGGTTTCAATTTTTTCTTCTGCTCTCGACGATAGAGTTATGAAACTGACAATGAAGCAGAGATCTGTTATAAAACAAGCGATTGATCAAAGAGAGAGATGAAAGGAGAATTAATTTATATCTGAATCTTAGTGAGGCTTCTGTTTTATTGCTAACCCAATTTATTCTCTCCAAGTGTATGAAATGTTCATCCGAATCCTCTTCTATACATCAAGTCTTTTGTTGGCCATTCTCAGCCTTTGGCCGTCATTTTCGGAAAGTCGAAATCCTAGGGAAGCTAATTTTAAAAGATTTTGAAGTTTCAATTGAATTAATCAGACCTTACAATTACAAATAAATCTTAATTGGATGAGCCAATACTCGACCTCTCTTTCATTTAAGGGAATCTAATTTCCGATATATAATAGAGAAATCTGAAAATAAGGGAAGGCATGGGAGGATTTATGCCGAAGTTATCTTCAACCTGTGCTCATTACTAAAGCCTTGGTGCTAGAGGAATGGAAGTATTTCTACTAGAGTTTTCTTGCGCGTGTTTTCATTGATTGGTGGTGCAGTAATTTGAAGTGAAGGAACCTGAAGAAATAATTCTCAGATTATTTCAATTTGTCTTAACAATTTATTATTCATTTTACGTGCGATAAATAAATTGTAAGCTTATGAAAGCCGTATAATTATGTTACTATCCATAAAACATAATCCCTTCTACGTACTGTAATTGTTCTCAGTATTCAGTAATAACTGTACTTCATTAAAGCTCAACAAGAATAATATCATTCTACAGAAACTTTATGAATGAATACAGATTACATCTACAAATTCTGGACTACAGCCAAAGAGAGAAAAGTAGTTCAGAAGCAACTCTGAAATATGTAAGAGACGATGTTAATTATGGAATAAAATGGATCATCTGGACTCATGTTCTTGAAGGTTTGTGGTGACGATGATGATGGTGGCCAGTTCCTTTTCTCTCCCTATTGCATACACCGCTGACTAGTGACACATTACAATAGTCATATTTCAGATGTATAGGCCTACATATAAATGTTCTTCCTCTGACACATACTATTATAAATATACTATTGCTACTCTATATAAAACTCTAGTTAGGAGTAAGCTAGAGTATGCGTCTGTAATATGGTCACCTCAGTTCCAGTCTCATCAGATACAAATAGATAGATAGATAGATAGATAGATAGATAGATAGATAGATAGATAGATAGATAGATAGATAGATAGATAGATAGATAGATAGATAGATAGATAGATAGATAGATAGATAGATAGATAGATAGATAGATAGATAGATAGATAGATAGATAGATAGATAGATAGATAGATAGATAGATAGATAGATAGATAGATAGATAGATAGATAGATAGATAGATAGATAGATAGATAGATAGATAGATAGATAGATAGATAGATAGATAGATAGATAGATAGATAGATAGATAGATAGATAGATAGATAGATAGATAGATAGATAGATAGATAGATAGATAGATAGATAGATAGATAGATAGATAGATAGATAGATAGATAGATAGATAGATAGATAGATAGATAGATAGATAGATAGATAGATAGATAGATAGATAGATAGATAGATAGATAGATAGATAGATAGATAGATAGATAGATAGATAGATAGATAGATAGATAGATAGATAGATAGATAGATAGATAGATAGATAGATAGATAGATAGATAGATAGATAGATAGATAGATAGATAGATAGATAGATAGATAGATAGATAGATAGATAGATAGATAGATAGATAGATAGATAGATAGATAGATAGATAGATAGATAGATAGATAGATAGATAGATAGATAGATAGATAGATAGATAGATAGGGAGATAGATAGATAGGGAGATAGATAGATAGGGAGATAGATAGATAGGGAGATAGATAGATAGGGAGATAGATAGATAGGGAGATAGATAGATAGGGAGATAGATAGATAGGGAGATAGATAGATAGGGAGATAGATAGATAGGGAGATAGATAGATAGGGAGATAGATAGATAGGGAGATAGATAGATAGGGAGATAGATAGATAGGGAGATAGATAGATAGGGAGATAGATAGATAGGGAGATAGATAGATAGGGAGATAGATAGATAGGGAGATAGATAGATAGGGAGATAGATAGATAGGGAGATAGATAGATAGGGAGATAGATAGATAGGGAGATAGATAGATAGGGAGATAGATAGATAGGGAGATAGATAGATAGGGAGATAGATAGATAGGGAGATAGATAGATAGGGAGATAGATAGATAGGGAGATAGATAGATAGGGAGATAGATAGATAGGGAGATAGATAGATAGGGAGATAGATAGATAGGGAGATAGATAGATAGGGAGATAGATAGATAGGGAGATAGATAGATAGGGAGATAGATAGATAGGGAGATAGATAGATAGGGAGATAGATAGATAGGGAGATAGATAGATAGGGAGATAGATAGATAGGGAGATAGATAGATAGGGAGATAGATAGATAGGGAGATAGATAGATAGGGAGATAGATAGATAGGGAGATAGATAGATGGAGATAGATAGATAGATAGATAGATAGATAGATAGATAGATAGATAGATAGATAGATAGATAGATGGATGGATAAGTGCATTTATTGATGCATAATAAATTACACAAACTCATTGTATACAAGATCCTTCGCACGAGCTCGTACGGCCATTCGTGCTGTAGCTATGCACAGTTTGAGTCTTCAAAGCGAAAATAATACCTACTAATAATAAAATAGTGATACAATAGTTATTATTATTACTACCGTTATCATTGATTACCACTATTATAACTAATCTAACTTTATACCAAATTTCACAAAAATAATACAAATAAAATAAAAGGGAGATATGAAAAACACACACGCACAGTGACACACACACGCACACATATATACCAGATACAAATAGAAAGAATACAGAAAAGATTTTTAAGTTATTTATATTTAAAAAAATCACATGTCGTCTTATGACAAGAAAATTTCATATAATCAGTTACTTTTTGAATTTAATTATAAAACTTTACAATTTCGACGATTAATAAATAGTCGAATTTTACTCTATAAGACTGTTAACAGTATATAGAATAACTCTGATTTTCTTACATTCCTTCAGTTCAATGTAAAAAAACAGAATTACGTCATAGGCAACCTTTTGTTATTCCCATTCCTAGAACTGTTTTCTTCAAGAACTCTCCGTTGCTTGTTATGTGTAATACTTACAACTGTCTGTCTTTAAACTGTGATTCTCAATTAGATTTCAGTTTAACAGTTGAAAAATTTCATACAATATTAAAAAGAATTGTATTTCCTTAGATATTTAAATTATGAAGAAGTGTATTATAATGTTTTTAAATAATTTTACATCATTATATTGACGTTTGGCACTATATTAACTGCAATATTATATTCTAGCATCTATTACCGTTATGCATTTTCTTTCTTTCGTTTGTGTTGTTTGTTTTGTATTTTTTCTTATTATGTATTTTGTGTGCGTATCTGTGTCAGCCACCTGTAATGGAAGCCTGCTTCTGTTGGTGGTGGATTTAAATGAATACATTACACGAATAATTAATAGATGTGCAAATCAACCAGAACAGTTACATCTCCTATATAATTTAAAATAAAATAGCACTTTCTCAAATCCAACACAATAAATTATGGCCGTGTTGTTAGAGATGGGTAATTTCCTAGAAAACGGGCAAAATCCAACATGTCTGACGAAAACTACCAAAAACGTTCTGCCAACTGTGAAGTTCAAATGCCACCAAACATCACAAAATCAAAGATGGAAAATCAAACATATATTCGTATTAAAAAAAAAAAGAACATGCCCTCCAAAAAAATGAAAATATGTTTAATTTTTCACCTTCGATTTTTTTTGGTGTTTGGTGGCATTCGAACTTCATAGTTGGCAGTACTTTTCTGGAAGTTTTCGTCCGCAATTTACCTCCAAAAACCACCAAAACACAAAAGAAAACATAATATTTTATCACCTGATCAAACAAAATTCAATCCTCATTGACGTCTTCAACGACAACCACTTCAGTTCCAGTATATGACAAGGCTTCAAGGCAATCTAAACTTAAACTATGTAGACAACAAAAGAACTAAACCAACACTTTGTCGTACAGTCAACTTCCCGTACTTAAACCATGTATTTACACAAAATGAAATTCTCTTCGAACACTTATCACACCTTAACTTATACGGAAAATACAGTAAATAATTTCTTGGAACCACAGAAACATAGTTTTCTCCTCAACAATCAACACAATTCTAATTCACCAGCGAAAGAACTAAACCAAAATCGACACAAAATTTGATGATCTGTTCTAAGTCCATACATCTTTCACAAATATCATAAAATAACACATTTTCAACAGCTTTAGCCATTAGACACAATATAACACCACTCACGTCAAACAACTAAGAAGTGATGACGTCATTATTGATTCAAATTCAACGAAAATTCTAGAACAAATGACAACTACAACCAATAAAATTAAAATAAAATCACAGCAACACCTGGAACTAACATGTAAAAGTAATAAAAAGTTACTAACATTTAACTCTAAAATAAAAAAAAATTGGTAATACTACATTCAACCAAGTGCCCATCTTCTACGAAGTTACCTAGATATATCTTTTAGATGTGCATGGCATGCGACTTAGGACTTGGTTTCTAGAGTCTCGAACCCGGGTTGAATCCATACACTTAATGCTGGTCCACAATTAAACCGGGAACGGAAACGAGAACGAGAACGAAAATATTGTTAAAATAAATGTATTTAAATGTGAGCATTCACAATTAACTAATGTGAATGCTCACATTTAAATATATACTTTTTTAACATTATTTCCGTCCTCGTTCTCGTTGTCGTTTCCGTTCCCGGTTTATTGTGAACCAGCCTTTAGACTTACTGTACACTGACCCATTGTGCGCCCTATTCTGTGTACTCGATTGCCTATGTCCGACAAGTGACGTGTGTGACATTCATGAATTCGAATAGGAAATCCTGAGTACTCCCTTTGAAATTCGGATATCATCTTCAAACGAGTATCTGATTTACTCCAGGATCCGAAACACTAACAAGCAAACATTCTGATGGAGGTAGATAAAAGACTTAAATTTTTATCTTCCACCATGTTAATAATGTCAAATGAAGTGCTTATACACATTTTGGCCACTCGACCGCAATTATGAGGACGCCCAGAAAGTGATTTTCCCTGGGGCCGTTTACAGAAAAAAGCACAATTACATGGAACGACTTATTGAAACAGATTGTTGCGCTATTTGTCAACATATCTCCCACTGGCATTGAGACATTTCTCATACCATGAGATCAATTTTTGTATCCTTGTGTCGTAGAAGTCATCCGCCTGGGATCGGAACCAGCGTTTGATAGCCGTCTGCACCTCTCTGTCGATCCCATGATGTGACAAATGTCTAAATTCCTCTTGAAAATATGTCGCAAAAATAGCCCAAGAATTGCTGTGTCTGATCCAAAAAATTTTTCCAATAAAATTGTGAATTCTTTCTGTTAACTGCTCCTGGAAAACGTATTTTTTTACCGCCCACGCAATTGCGGTCGAGTGGCCAAAATTTGTATAAGCACTTCTTTTGACATTATTAACATGATGAAAGAAAAAAGAAATAACTTTTTTATCTGTCCCCATCAGAATGTTTGCTTGTAAGACCTTCCTAGGAAACACAGATTTTCTGGAAAAATTTTTTTCACGAATTTTTTTCAGAGTCAAGAGAGTTAAAATTATTGTAGCAGAACGAGTCTCTTTCCTACCTATAAGGACTTTAACTCCCTTGATTCACTTAGCAGAAATTCGTGAAAAATGAATTCGCTAAAGTGAGGTATTCCTACTTACACACTCTAAAACATTACTACAAATTACTTTAACTACTGTAGATGATAGATGAAATAAGAGGAGAATGTTGGTGAAATTAAAGAGGAAAACTTAAGTACTCCCCAAAAAAATATATTTTCAATGTCCGTTGTGTCCACTACAGATTCCATCACGACATTGTCGATGATCGAATCCGGGAAGTCAGAATTGAAGACCAGATTAGTAAATTGATTTGTAATATCAATAGCATACTGGAAATTAATTACGGGTATTTTTATGAGACTAGAAAACCGTACCTTTGTACTAAACAAAAATTACTACTAGGGGAGAAGTGGGTACAGTAAGACAGGGAGAACAGTGATACATTTTTATTAGATGGTGCATTTTGATGTTGAGATGTAGGTAACAGTGGAGTTGTATGTTGCATGAGTAAAATAACAGTATTTTCATACTCGATTTGATTATAATTATAAAGGTGAGTGATGAAAAAATAATTCGTAATTTTTCACTCTAGAAGTAAATTTTGGCTTGTGTTTAATGAAGGATATATTTAATATGCAAATGAGATATAAATATGAATGTTTTGTTACCTAATACTACGGTATTTGAGATTATGTTTGGCAAAGTTTCGTCTTTCTTGTTTTAATTTTGAAGTGATGGCGTCATTTTTAATTGAACTATATGTAAAGGGAACAGTGAGACATGCCACTGCAGGGTATACTGAGACGTCTCACTGTTTCCATGTACCAATGATTTGCAAAAACAAACTGTAATTGAATAGTTACCCCGAAAAGAGATCTAACCAACAAAAAGTCGAAAGTTGAGTTTTCAGTGGAATAGTGATCTATCAAAGAAATGCCATCGCCTGGCGGACGTAAAGTGACATAATTTCTCTTTCAAAGGTTAGTTTTTTTGTTTCAATATTGGGATTCCAGCGAATAGTGATCTATCTGTTCTAAAATGGCAGAAGTAGGGAAACAAGCTGTGAGTATTAGTGCTGAAAACAATTAAATAAAGGCCGGAAGCGCAAAATAAACATTCATGAATGGAAGGATGATACGAATAAAGCCTTAAGGAATGCTGGGAAGCCATATATGAGTAGAAAAGGGTATTTTGTGTCGGGAAAATGTGTATCAGAATCGGTGAGTGGAACACTGATGTAACCGCAATTTTCATTACTAGCTGTTTTTATTACTTTTCAGATCTGTAGTCCGATTCATTGGTAATATTTCATTAAATATTTAGGCAACATCGTAACATACACATATTACGTCGTGTAAAACCATTTTTAAAAACATGTTTTGTCGAATAGGCCTACACATTATTTCCGATATGAAAATTTATTGAAAACTAGGAGGGAGAAAATAGTATTAATTTCACAAAAATATTTTGCTTTCACACTTATTTGAAGCGTAAGCTGTATGTTGATTTTTGTACAATACAGGTAATCATCATTATTATTATTATTATTATTATTATTATTATTATTATTATTATCACACTTTTTATGTTACTGTATGCCGCTGTCGTAATCAGTGTGGAGAGGTTCTTCCTGATATGAAGAAACAGTTATTCCAGAACTTCTACAAACTAACATACGATCGTTGCATCACTCAGAATAATAACTGGCGATGCTTAGCTCTCTATCATTACCTCATTAGGAATAAATATTTTACAACCATTGATCAGAAGTTCTTGGTTAGTGGACATAGTTTTTATCCCTGCGACAGGGATTTCCCGCATATTATATGGACACAGAAGATTTTTTGATCTGTCACTCATAGCTGGCATGCTTAAAAGAGATCCTAAATTTAAGATTACTTCATGCTTTTGGATCCAGTTTTCAAAAGAGAAGCCAAATAGACTCAGAACTCGAGCAAGCCATAATATTCTTCAACCATGGCAAACCTATGAGATCTTGGAAACCCACAAACGACGTAATAAGCTAATTCCACTCCCAACAATTATAGCTCAACTGTACAATGGAGATATGGCAATAAAGAAAGCAAAGAAAGTGGATTTGTTGCATATGTGCAAGTTCATTCCTCCCCAATTTCGTGAATTCTACCAAAATCTTAGAGTAACCGAGTGACAATGGGACGGATGTTTCATAAAAAAGCTTTCAAAGTAGCTGAGTGAAAGTGACAATATAACATTTGAAACTGAATCATCATTGATTGTGACTTTTACACTTCTTATTATAGATTTTAAGTTAGTTGTAGGTTAGATCATTTTTCCATTCTTCAGGGATAGATCGTTTTTCCACTCAATTTTGCATTAATTTGTTAATATTTAATAGTAATATATTATTTTGCCTATAGTTTGACTCAAATGTGTGTAAAATAGAATAGACTACTGCAAGTATGTATACTTTGCTTAAGATATTAACCTTCAAATAAGAATAAAATGTTTTTTTCGTTTCCTCAACAATCTGTCGTTTGTGGGTTAGATCTCTTTTCGGGGTAACTATTCAATTACGTATATTACATTTACCAGTAACTAATATTAAAAATGAACATACTAGTAACCAAGTTAGGAACTGTAGCTTAAAATAATGGATACATTACATTTTAATGGTTTCATAAATAAAAAATTATTCACAAAATTTAAGAAAATGTTAAAAAATAATAAAGAATTACGTTAAATTCTTATAATTGTAAGCTTTGTTGTCATCAAAAATTCATTTCATTTTTTTTTGCAGAAGTTTGAAATGTCATGGAAAATTCACTTTTCCAAATGTTCCAGATGTTTCAATGGTTTCGAAGTCAGACATCAAAATGATTCTAAATAAGCCTATAGAACATATCAAGACAAAGAGACAGCAAGCTTTCCTTTCTTTTGAAATAAATGTAAATTATTTCAATGTCCGTTAATAGACACTGTGGTGTCTCACTGTACCCTCCTAAATGGGAACAGTGAGACATTTGCATTTTTTTTTACAAATAAGTATTGTATATTATCTATCGACATTTTTGTTTATGTATTATTATACTTCATATTTTAATGTCTATTTCTATTGCACTTGATTTTAAAAATACTTGAATTATCAGTTGCATACATATGTCTTAATATTTTTTGTGTCTCACTGTACCCACTTTTCCCCTATTATAATACTAAATTAAGGTTTGTTAAAATGTAGATATGTAATATGTATGTATATTATGCTTCTGTTTTGATACAGTGAAAATGTAGTTAGTCCTATCTACTTGTTGGAATTTCATTCGTTGTAGTATACGAAATTAAAAGAAAAAATTATGTATACTTTTTTTGTTGAATTCACTGAACGTTATGTAATTTCATTTCACAGTCGAGAACACACACGACTTGTGTGTGGTATGATACCTTACAACTGTCTCTCTGAGAGGTTTCTGTTATTTGTAATTTCTCTCTGAAATCAACATCGAGGTTAACTCTGTTGCCAGGAAGCATATAAAACTCCTCACTTTCCCATTCCGACGTATGTTAACATTGTATGTTATAATTTTATTATAAAAAGTCCTCGCAGCCAACGCTTTATGGAAGAAAAGGTCATAGTGCGAAAATTCTTGCTAAAGTACTACGCTATGCTATTGCTAATTGTCTTACAAGCAAACATTCTGATGAAGGCAGATAAAGAAGTTAATTTTTTTCTTTCGCCATGTTAATAATGTCAAAAGAAATGTTTATACAAATTTTGGTGACTCGACTGCAATTACGAGGGCCGTAAAAAATAAATTCGACAGGGGTCGTTAACAGAAAGAAAATAAACTTTTATTGCAAAAATTTATTGGAACAGACATAGTAATAATTATTGTGGAACTATTTTTCAATATATTCCCCACCGGAATTAAAACATTCGTCATATCATGGGATCGACAGAGAGATACAGACTGCTATCAAACGCTGATTGCGGACTTATGCGACACAAGGATACAAAATTTGATACAACGGTATGGCAAATGCTTAAATGTTTAAATTTCGGGCCACTTACACGCTCGGGCCAGAGGGTCTTGGCTGCAACCCCGTAGCCCTTCTTATAAACATCTTCATTTCGCCCTTCATACATAACTTACTATTATGAAGGGTTGAAATAAAATATTTTTTGCAAGATAGCGTGTTTTTTCTTCGATACAGCTAGTGCCAGCGTTTTTGGAGCGTGTCCTTGAGTAAAAAGCCAGTCAGTGAGCACTTGTTGCCAGTGCAACTGAGAACGGTACCACCCAAATATACGTCACATCGGCAATCAGCCAATCACAGTTGCCAGTCTTACTGCCTACTGATTTCGTCCAGGCAAGACACTCGCACTTTACGTTTCTGGGGTGTGTCCTTGGGTACACTGTGCAGTCAGTGGCTCTGTTGTGTTGCCACTTCAGCTGAGAGTGTTACCACCTCCTAAACAGATGTGACAGTTGTCAGCTTTCTCGTCCACAGACTGTGGCATAAATAAGATACTCTCTATCAAAGGTTCCCATTACTTATTTCACGCGCCAGAAACGGTGACTTTGGTTATACAGAAAACGACCGCCACTACTGGAAATTGATTTTACTGAATTCAGAGTTGCCAACTGAGATAAGTATGTTAAAATATTATAAATAACTGCTCTAAGTTTGTAATTAAAACTACTCCTGCCATCTACCGTCAGCTATCACGAACTTCTTGTTGTGAATCAATGAGCTGTTCATAGTCTCTATGGGACAATTTAAAAAAAAATCTGAAACATTGACCACTAGTGTATAATAAAATTATCTCTTCTCTTTAATAGTAACAGTATAACTACAGATCTTATTTTTTTTTATTGTTAAAATGAGATCTGTAGTTATACTGTTACTATTATTTGTACAGGGTTCGTCAGAAAGAACGGATGGATTTCAAACTATCGATACGCAGCGAGGGGAGGGATAGAGTGAGGGGGACCACGACTGTTGGATCAGCCAGAGAATGCAGTTTCAGTTGAGAACATGGTGTTGGTCTGGTGTACAATGTGCTTTCATCGCAAAAACATTTTTGAAAGATGAAGAGTCTGTGATCGCCACTCAGGACTCATTTCGACATCGGATGTCACGCTAGGATTACAACTCGGAATACAATTTTGGGTGGGTGGCTTCATTTCGTATCACAGGTTCAACATTAATGAAGAAATCACCTGGACGAATACGGAGCGCGTGTACACCTGCCAATGTGGAGACAGACAGTAGGTTGTCCGGCCACCTCAACGATCAGCCCGCAAACATGCTATTGCACTGAGATTGTCCGAGGTTACGGTAAGATCTCGCGCCCTGCAAGTTCTTTCTTTGGGACCATTTGAAGGCGTAAGAAACCACATACACTGGACGAACTGAAGACGGCGATTCGTGAATAAATCGCGGCAATCCCACCAGCTATGACTGTGAAAGTGATGGCGAACTTCAGAAAATTCCTCGATGCCTGTATCGAAGGCCAAGGACATCATATGAATGATGTTGTATACCATAAATAAACTGCATGTATTGGTGAATCTGTTGATAACAATAAATTTTTGATTTGATGAATCCTTACAATTTTCTTGCCCTGTGAAGTCCATCCGTACTTTCTGACGCACTCTATATATTAAAGGTTTAACATTACTATTAATAATATTTACGTACCATTAATTATTTTTTTACATAAGTATATATATGTATATAAGGTCCTATTTAAATAATTAATTATTGGTAAATAGATTTAAGAAATATATTTTATATAAGTATATATATATATATATATATATATATATATATATATATCAATAATTTAGATTTATATTAATATAAATTATATCTATACCTCTATTTTTCAACAATAATGCTATATATTCATAGTTAATCTGTATTATATATAAATTAATTATTATAATAAATATTTTAGTAAAATAGTTTAATTTATTTAAATAATTTATTTATATATAATATCTTATATTAATAAGATATTGAATTACCAGCAATTAATAAGATATTCATTATAAATTATAAATACAAGACCACCAAAAAACATTCTCTTAAAGTAACAAAAATAAAGTGCCTGAATAAAGGGTTATCGTGATAGGATAAATAAAGTAATCTAAAATTACCTTTGTACGTAAATACTGTATATTAATATTTTTAAAAATATTATTTTCAGAATATGCTATTGTGCAAAAAATACTCTAGAATAGCCTACACGTTTGTGAAGTAAAAAGCATTTCCCAACCTTAACATTTTCTGTTTGTGAGGGTGCTTTGGGCTTACCTATTTTGGTTTCTATATTTCGTAGATATGGTAGTGATTATTTTCAGTCATATGCTATGTTTCAATGTTAAAATGTTTAATATATTTATTTTTTTTATCCCTTTATATTTATTAAGTAATTCCTGATGAATAATTCAGTCAGTAATATTTCTTTTCTATTTTTTGTTTATATTTTCTATATTGTAATGTACTATTTCGGCCACCGGCGTGGCTCACTCGGTTAAGGCGCTTGTCTGCCGATCTGAAGTTGCGTTCGGGCGCGAGTTCGATCCCCGCTTGGGCTGATTACCTGTTTGGGTTTTTTCCGAGGTTTTCTCCAACCATAATGTGAATGCAAGGTAATCTATGGCGAATCCTCGGCCACATCTCGCCAAATATCATCTCGCTATCACCAATCTCATCGAAGCTAAATAACCTAGTAGTTGATATAGCGTCGTTATAACCAACTAAAATAAATAAAAATGTAGTATTTCAGTAGCTAAGAAGTAGAATTTCGAAGAAAATAATGTGAAATTAAATGTTGACCAGAGAACTTTAGTTGCTAGTCAAGTCGGTCAATATTAGCTACATAATATCATGTCTTTCTTTCTTAACTCCTCTCTTTTGAAAAGTATACAGCCGATATAATTTGCTGAATCTTGTCTGGTTGAAACACGCAGCCTTTGTTTAGAGTTTGGATTAAAAGTTTGCTCAATTCCATTGAGCCAGCCTGCTCTCAGTCAACATAGAAGACTGCTGCCGGCCTTTCACCTCCAAGAAGCCGTGCCAAACACGGAGACAGGCTCGTTTCTTCCTTTGTTCGCCTCTTCACTTGCTTGCTTCTGCCTGCCTGCCTTTCTTTTTCTTCCGACTTTTCTTTTCATCTGACTTCCTTTCTTTCACTTTCCTTCCTTAATTTTCTTTCCATTATTCGTCCTTCTTTTCATTTATTTATTTCCTTCTTCCCTTCCTACTTTCTTTTAGTCACACTTTTTCTTTATTCATTCATTTCTCCCATTTTCGTAGTTTCCTTTAGTTCTTTCTACCGTCACTACTTTCTCTCTTTCTGTATGCTTTTACCTTTATCTGTTTCATTATATTATTTCAATACTTAACATATACTTTTCCTGCTATCGAATTTACATTATTTTCTTGTTCATATTTTCATTTCTATATATGTTTATTTTTTATTTCTACATTCTAAGTTCATAGTCATGTTAGTAACAGGCCGATAAGCAGGTAAACATTTATAAATAACTTATATTTGTGTGGAAACAGTATGTATGGTTATCAAAGTGCAATATATTTTTTTTAATACTATAGTACATTTAAAGGTCAAAGATTAACGTTTTCGGCAATATGTTGCCATCTTCAGATCCAAAATATCATATAAATATGATCACAATAAATTCATAATTGGTTAAAAATCAATAAACTTTATATGACTTATACACAGAATAAATATAGGCTAGTTAAAATTTAAAATGTTCTGTAAATTGAAACTAACAAATGACGTGACTGTAGCTTGTTACATTGTGGAAGTAGTTGTACAGTTTTTACAGATTTTTACAGTAAAACTCGGCCAAACTGACTCTCGCAACGTGTGAGATTATCTTATACAGGGTGTTTCCGAAGGGGTTTTACAAACTTTCAGGGATGATGGCGAAGGGCACATGTATCAATTTGAGATCAGGAACAATGGTCCGGAAATGACTGAGTCGAAAGTTATAAGCAAAAATAGTTGTGTGGAAATGGAATTGTAATTTCGCACCTCGTGCTCTCCTTCCCTTAACGTTTGGAACAGTCGGGGAAAATTGGTATGGGCCGGATGTCTCCTACGTGGGTACTTGGCCTGATACGATCTGTGTCCTTGTCTGCTGTTCCCATTGGCTCATCCGTATTCGAAAATCAGGTCTCCTTATTCTTCTCTCGTGTACTCCTCCATTTCACTAGGACTGATCGACTGGACACTAAAATTTGTACACATACACTGCTATCTACAGACATGCATATCAGGACCGACCATGTCTATTACACATTACGCTATCTGCATTGCTTTAGTGTAGTTTCCTGTCCCCATCCCTCAGGCAGCGCACTGAAATAATACTGTAAGTAGACAACGTAAACAACGTCAGATGAATACAGTATGTGTAAGATGTACAGATAAATACACATAAATAATGTGTACAGAGGAACAAAATTATTTCATTTTCACACAACTATTTTTGCTTATAACTTTCGACTCAGTCATTTCCGGACCAGGTTCCTTATCTCAAATTAATACATGTGCCTTTCACCATCATCCCTGAAAGTTCGTGACACAAACCTCGGAAACATACTGCATATATCACATATATCTTATATATTACTTATATTATTTGTTCTTGTCATTCATTTATGATATGGTCCAGATTTTATGATCATCACTTCAATATTATTCGCCAAAACGTTGCCTGCGTGATGTAGTATCGTGACTGGAATACACACAGTATATGACTACATTTCGATGCGTAGCACGCTTTTGGGAGATGGAAGGGCACACTAGTGAGACTTCATTTGATTCTTAAGTCAATATTGTTAAACCAACATCTGCGCCACATAGCAAAATAACGATATCTATAAGGGAAGGAAAGCAGCCAAAAACATTTCTAATTAAAGGTGTAGTAAGGCAGAATAAGCCCATTCGAGATTCAGTACTAACCATCGGGCCCCTTCTCTTCAGAAGGAAAATATCAATATCATCCATTGTAGGAGAGATATAATCTTTAGCATTATCAGGAGAATCATCACTAGACTTCGTGGAATTGCCACGAGAATCGTAAGGTTTACTGCGCACGCGGTATAGACAGTATGAGAAGAGGGCGTGCAAAGGATGAAATATGCCTCTCATGTAAACACTGAGCAGTATACTGCGGTTACAATAAAACCTGTATCCTGCATTCAAGAAATATAATGAATGATCATTGAAGTAGGAAATGTCTAAACATGTAAATACACAATTATTTTACAATGAGATATATTAACTTTCAAAATTTAATGTAAGATACATCATCCTTGAATATGTGCATTGCAGTGAAGAGCTACTGCAAAGTGAACCTCCTCCGATGGTCACTTACACAGTTTTTATATTGGGAAAATGGACGTGCAACATCACACGATGTAATAGGCGCATATTTGAAGGACGGGAAGTCACTACTTTTTAGTACACCAACTTCAGACTTCTTGTCGTGACCTGATAGTACATCATTTATAATAAGAAGTTGTGAATAGGCAGAATTTTTAGCAATAACGTTTCTCAACTTACATTTAACTTTTTCTGAAATTAGTGAAATGTTATTTTGGATAACGGTTTGTGGTACTTTATTCACTATATTAAGGGCTTCTGAGAGTTGTAGTTTAGACGATTCTAACAGGATGATGCTTTTGGACACGATTTTAAAATTATTAAAATCAATGTACAGAAGAGTATCTTCGAAAAAAAAAATGTTATGTTTTATTTAACGACGCTCGCAACTGCAGAGGTTATATCAGCGTCGCCGGATGTGCCGGAATTTTATCCCGCACAAGTTCTTTTACATGCCAGTAAATCTACTGACATGAGCCGATTCTGAAATATTATTTTACGGCATGTTAGATTGAATTCTTGTCTGCACTGAACAAATGTTAAGCTTCGACTATTCCAATATAGTAATGCAAAAACAAGTGCTTACACAGGTATACATTAGCTGTAGCTGCTCCATCTATTTGAACCGGTCACAACTCTTAACATCAACTGCTTATACCAGCCGTGGCGAAAAGGCCACGGTGCGCCGAGCCACTTGTAAGCTGCAACGTGCATAGCACCTATGGAGGGAGGCGGACAACAGAAGGGGAAGTTAATGTTTACGACGTGTAACGAAGAAAGAAATGAACAAGAAAACATAGAACACATTATGACAACCTAAAATTAACTGTCTTCAGAATGTCTCTGCGACAAAGTTTCAAAATCAGGAATTATGTCACTTACTGCCAATCGTAGGTGATCACGAAGGTATTTGTCTGTCAGTCGTGATCTAAATTTGATTTTTACTATTTTCATTGTTGAAAATAATTTTTCACAAACGTAAGTTACAGCGAACATGGCTTCAACGAGCAAGCGAAAGAACGAAGCTTCAAATATTTATTTTTTTTTTCCAAAGATTTGAAAAGTTCAATATCTGTCAAGTCCTTACATCTAGCTTTCATTTAACGTCACATTGTAAATCTGTGAGTTTAAATTGAAAATCTAACCGCATTATTCGTACATCTGCTGTAAAAGAATCGACGTACAGAGATAATAATAATAATAATAATAATAATAATAATAATAATAATAATAATAATAATAAAACACTTAACCTTTTAATGTTTCATCAGTAACATGTAGTAACTTATAATGCCGTTTTATGTTATACAACCGTTTTCCTAGTAATATTTGTGAACAAATCATACATTTAATATTTTCATCATATTGTAAGCAAAAGAATGCATCCTCCCATCCTACTTGAAACTTTCGTTTTTTATAGAGGTACATGGTTTCGAGAGAGATACTGCGACGATACGCCACTCGCAGGTCCGAGACAAATACAAATAGAACGGAGTTTGACTCCAGTGAGTGAGAGGGTGGGGGTTGTAGGTAGGAAGCGAGAGAAAAGCACTGCGAGCCACAATGTGCTCGTGAGTCGCATTTTCGCCGCGGCTGGCTTATACTACGAGACCGGGCGGTCGCTCACCTCCCCTATATTACCGTACATCTGCAACTTGATAGCATGCCGCGTGTGGCAATTCAACGAAGTCTAATCATCACCATCTTCAATAGCATTACAGCAATTGTTCAAGAATTAGATTTTGATCTTTTTTCTCTTCAATTGTGTGGAGTTTGAATCGCCATTAGACAATAGTATGTAAAGATTTCCTTTTGTCAAGTGGTTACCAATGTGCCAAGATATAATCACAATATGATAGGTACACATAGCTTTGCTATGAAAGAGGCATACATCTGTAGTACTCTCCAACCATAATTCGAATCCGAAAACGCTGGATTTGTAACGAGATACTGTACTATTACATACGACGGAGGGCATACATATTTCAGGTCGCTAAATAAAGAACTACCCCATTGAGTCAGGTCCCCTGCTAATGACGCTGTTTTCAATGTCTCCTGCGCTTGTAAATATGTAATTGGGTTCGCTTGTGTCTATGCTGCTAGGTAATCGATCCCTCGACTCTGTCGCAATCATCTCGACATCGCAGCCAACTTCCGGTCGCAGCGGATGGCGGATCAGAATTCTTTTCTTCTGGTTCTCCCCCATTCCCCCATTGTGTCATCTTTTGTAGCTCGCGTCTTCCGAAGACACGTTGAAACGTTCTAATTCTCCCGTTTTTCTTCATTCGTTCGCGGGCATCATATTGAATTTTTTTTTTTTCAGATCTAACAACCCTTAATTTTATAACATAAATTCAAAATCTTTTCTCTTCTAAAATTTTTCTGTTTCATGTTCGTCTTTTTTAAGGGGTTAGGTACAGCTTGCAGCAGTAAAATTTTGGAAATATCTAACTTTTTTTCCCTCCATTAGTCTGTTTTGTACAGTAGTGGCAAAAAAAAAAACCGCACCGACAGAATAATTAAAGTCCCCGAAATGAGGTATTTTAGTCTTTTTAGAGGAATCTGTCCCTTAATCGATAGTCCGCGTTGAACCTTACCAAGATTAATATATGTATACCGCCGTTATAATGAAAATCTTTTTAGAGTTAATGAAATTTTCTTAATTTAATTATATAAATTATCTCAGGTCAAGGTGCAGTTTATGTTTTGGTGGAGATGGATTACCCACTGCGTATGCCACGCCCGCATTCACAAGATGGCGAGTGATCTATTGAAATTGTTGTAGTTTCGACTGCAGACGTAGCCCATTTCGAAAGCCATTAGAAAGTAAGATGGTAAAATTCATGTTCTGGGAGTAATAGTTAATTGAGTAGTAAAATATCGCTGCAATCGAAAAGTATTGGGAATAAATTTGAATAAGGAATAAAAAAAGTTTCCTTCCCAGGCAGGATTCGAACCACGAAAGTCTTAGTTACGAGTCTATCATGTTCTGGAGTAAACAAGGCTCTGAAATCCGCTACAAGGGTCGGTCCGGTTTTTTTTGTCACTACTGTACAATAATGAAAATTAATATGTATAAAACACTGTCCTTCTGCCATATGACAAAAATATTTTTACGATATAAAAAAAATTTTTACATTTTTTTTTTTTAAATTCAGTTCATTTTGCATTGATGAAGCGTTTCCCACCTAACTAAAAAAAACTATCCAACATTCTGTGACGAAATTTTTTGTGTCTATGCATGTCATGTCTACAATATAATGCAAGATAACTTCTCTCTCTTTGATATATCGTCTGATAAAAACTAAATTCATTAAAAAAATTGTCAAATGCCAGTTTTTCTATTATACAAATTAAAAAAATACTGTGCATTAAGAAATGTAGTTGAAAGAGTGTGATATTGTGAACATGATTTTCAGCAATAAAATAAAAGAGGAGGAACATGAAAAAGTTAACAAGTTTATGTGTTAGGAGGGAAACGCTACATCACTACACAATGAATTACCACCATTATGATTTGAAAAAATATATATAAATAATTTTTTTAAATCGTAAAACTATTTTTTCATATAGCAGAAGGACAGTGTTTTACACATACCAATTTTCATTATTGTACAAGATACAGTAATGAGAGAAAAAATGTTGTTTATTTTCAAAAATTTTACTGCTGTACGCTGTACCTAACCCCTTCAAGGTAAAAAAGCTTATTTCTCCAAATTTTGTCGTCTGAGACAAGGACGATGGAGCCAAAACTTTCTTCCACATTTTAGAGTCGTTCTGGTTGCCTCATTCTACCATAACCTTTACTGAATAATTGTTCTACGTCAATGTGAACATTCCATTCACAACTTCGTGTAATGTATGCGCAAACGTTAGACGGTAGGTTATCTCCTCAAATTCTTTAACACATATTTTTTGTTTGATTTTCATACAATCATTCGCAAGTAATCTCAGAAATTGCTTTAGTTTCTTTGAATTTCCCCTCATTGTTCAGCAACAGTAAACAAAGGCGTCTTGTGTGAATAATAAATTTTAAAAATATTGTTAGTAATATATATTTATTTAACCTGGTAGAGATAAGGCCATCGGGCCTTCTCTTCCCCTCTACCAGGTGATTACAACTACAATAATAAGCATACAATTACAATTAATATTAAATTTACAATTACAATAAAAAATCGAAGGACTAAAAGATTACCTGATTATTAAAATTTAATTTAAAATTTGAGTTAAATTTAAATGTACAGAATAAAGAATATAATTAGAAACAAACAAGAGAAATAGAAATAAAGTAACACAATCAATATAAAAAGGAGATACAGTTGTATTAACAAAATTTGAGACCGAATGAGCAGCGCTCGTGTTCGGTCGCAGTTCAGATATAATATTAATAGGCCTGTAAGAGAATATAAAACAAATAAAATAAAATGGGAAATAAAATTAAAATTACAGTTACAGAAATTATATAATACAATATTAATATAAGAGAAATATAGAAAATAATAATAATAATAATAATAATAATAATAATAATAATAATAAAATAAATAAGTAAAATAAAATAGGAGCTAAAATTTAAATTACAGCGGCAATGGAATTATATAACATAATATTAACACTAGAGAAGAATAATATCGCACTTGAAAAGTAGCACAATAACATATATATATATATATATATATATATATATATATTTCTTTTTTCAAAATTATAGAATACAAATATAATATAGGTTGATTAATTCATACACATAGGCTATAAATTTATTTAATCAAATTGAAGATATTAACACGTTTCTAATTTTCTTGTTATATGTTAGTGGGTTACATGTTAGAAGTTCTGGGTGTAATTTAGTTAAAGCATTGTACAACCGAGGGCCAAAATTTATGCTATGCTTTAGACCAGCAGATGTGAAACATTTAGGTTCTACTAATGTTGAATTAATATTTCGTCTTGTGTCATAATTGTGTGTCTGTAATACAAACTTATTACGATTTTTATGATAAAATTTTAACAGCGTATGCTTATAAATTTGTTCAATATTAAATACATTAAATTCAGAATAAATTAATTTAGTTGGATAATGGAAACGTTTCTTCAAACAAATTTTAATTATTCGTTTTTGTAGTCAATTTAACGGATTAAGATTAATTTTCGTACTTCCACCCCAAACAATTATACCATATTGAATGATAGACTGAATAATGGCCTATTAAACATTTCGTAGAACTCTAATGGGTAAGTAGCATAGAAGATTAACGAATTTATAAATTGTTTTACGAAGTCTCTTACAAAGATAAGTAATGTGATGAGGCGATTTTAAATTCTGATCAATAATGATACCCAGACAAAGCTAGAAAATTTATAGTTTTATTATTTTAACTTCTTAATATTGTTGTTTTTCATCGAAAAATCGAAGCAGTTACGTAGTTGAGAAATGTTTACACCATGTTAAATAATTTGTACACAGTAGTAAATTCTAAATAACTAAATAAGTAACTAAGTAAATGAAGAATTCACTCTTCATATGTGTGAAGACAAATTCAACGGTAGTAACGGTGCTCACTGTCATAGAATTGATAATTGAAAAGGATTCTGTATTTCGGAATTTTCAATCGTGTGTTCAGATTTAATTTCTAGGACATTACAGAACTATCTTCAGGTTTCGTTCTTAGAATTTACTATAGACGTGTTTGCAGTTTTCATCATGTTAAATATTAAATGTGAGTAGGATATTAAAAAAAAACAAGACCATTATTTACAACTCAATAGTTGTGTATATTAGAATGCTTGCTTGCATTGTCCGGTGCGATAGATTTTCAGTGTCGGAAACAGAAAGTCTTGGTCGCTAACTGATCTTCTCTAACCTAAAGATTCACTGGGCAGATTCGACTTGGTCATCCTGATAGTACGTAGTACATGAGGGTGTTGTACTAATAGTGTATATTGCTCTCCCTCTCGCATGTTCTCATTACTGGCTATAATTGCTTGATTATCAACATACAGTACTGGCATTACTCCGTTCTCCTCATCTCAAAACTATATTTAGTATTCAGTATTATTTATTTAACCTGCTAGAAATGAGGCCATCAGGCCTTCTCTTCTCCTCCACCAGGGGATTTAATTTTTTTTGTCAGTGTCGCCTGAGTCCTTGAAGAGCCCAGACCGACCAGCCGGCTGCTGGCCTCACGTTCACATGCCGAAGCAGAGATGGCATCGTGTGGTTAGCACGATGATCCCCTCAGCCGATATAGCTAGCTTTCACAATCGTATTTCGCTACCTATCGTAGCTGCCCAAGTGCATCACGATGTTGGGTGGGCACCGGTTCCATAAACTGGCCGAAATTTCATGAGAAAATTTCTTCCCCCTTGAGGACTCGAGCCAGCGCGCATTCCGTAACGCGAGTCCTAGGTAGGATGTCTTAGACCACGACGCCACGGAGCGGGACCTACCGGGGGGATTACAACTACAATATGAATAAAACAATTAAATTTATAATTATTGCAATTAATATTAAATTTACAATTATAATAAAATCAAAGTACTTACAGATAACCTGATTAATAAATGCTAGACAATTTTGTTAGAAGTTAAGAACAAAGGAAGATTTTATACTGAAGTACAAATTAAACCTAAAATAATAAAATTACATAGCCTATTGATGAAATTACCGGGTTATTGAAATTTTTTGGCTAGAATAACTATTTACAAGAAGCTATGTCTGAACGACCAAGTGTCTAGTAAGTTTGCGTTTGAATTCAATTTTATTTCGACAGTCCCTGATGCTAGCAGGTAGCCAATTCCAGAGTCTTGGCAGGGCTATTGTGAAAGACGATGAATATGAGGAATTGCGATGGGATGGTATTGTTAGTATTGTTTCATGGCAAGAGCGTGTGTTCAGATTGTGGTGGGGAAAAAGGTAAGTGAAGCGAGACGACAGGTACGAAGGAATAGAAGAGTTCAAGATTTCGAAGAGAAGGAGAAGTGAATGTAAATATTTTCTTTGTTTTTTTTTTAAGCCAACCTATTGCTTCCAGAGATGGGGTAATATGATCATATTTACGAACATTGCTTACAAAACGTACACACAAATTATGAGCACGTTGAAGTTTCGTTTTGTCGTCGCTGGAAAAGTCGGTCAGTAAAATATCGGCATAGTCAACATAGGGCAATACAAGCGTCTGCAGAAGGGACTTTTTTAAACTAGAAGGAAGATGAACATTTATCCTTTTTTAACATTTATCCTTTTTTTTTTACTCATTGAATCGTCTAAAAGTATATCGTAAGATTTCATTTTGATTTATCATACCGGGCTGATTAATGTACTACGTTTCACATACAAAAGATCTGACATATTCAAAATTGACATACAGAATTTTAATACATTACTAACAAACATATTTTTCCTTACATACAATATTTTTACTTGCTTCACATTTTTGCCTGCTCATTAACTCTGGCATAGACTACTTATCGTTCGCATGTTATTAATTTGGTATAGACCTTATATTCATTTGAGATACTTTGTATAATGCACTGACATTTAATAAAATTAAAAACCATAAAGTAAAATTATGGCCACATATCCTTAAGTAATCCAAAATGCGTCCTTCGTCCTTACGTTATCTTTTGGTTATATGTTTAGTTTTCTGAAATAAGAATCCTCTAAGACAGGAGTTCTTAAATTTTTTTAGACTGCGCCGTCCTTCACTTGTCAGATTTTCCGTGCGAAGTTTTTGCACCGAAAATAAAAAAAAATACTCAAATTAGATTTGGTGGTATTTTTTTTAAGCAAATAGTCATTTAGCCTTCCTCATCAGTAAAAATACAAAATTTGAATAAAATAAATAGACCTACCTGCACGTAGTGAAAACTTGCATGTCATGTTTCATTATAGGCTGCACTATAAATTATTATAGTTTTACCTTATAGCTCCGACGCCCCAAACATAGACCGACGACGCACAGGGCGTCGCGACGAACAGTTTGAGAACCGCTGCCCTCAGTGCTGCCATATTTAGCAATAAGTCGCTAAATCTAGGGAATTTTGAATCAGTCTCGGGAACAAATTTTGTAAAATACGATTAGCGACTTTTCTGCTGATGTTTATATTCTTCCATTTTTTCCTTTCTTTAAGTTAAAATATTCAACTGAAGTCTTGCACTTCTCAGTTTTAGAAGAGGCATGTGTGTATGACTGAGTCGTCTAATGATTCATACGTGAAAGCCCTGATCTCATATATTTGTGATCAGTGATGAGGGTGAAAGATACTAATTCAATGGTTCTCACGGGTTAGATATCTCTCTCAATGCTACTGCTCCAACACCCATAAAAGGCGGCAACTTTGATTGTAACGTGACGAGTTGTGAGCTCGAACTAATTCTTGGTTCTTCCACGCAACGCGGAGATTTTCCACTCCGAACCGACCTGCGGGAATTGAGTTTTGGAATTTTGTGCCGACAGTTGTGAAGCAAATGAGACTGTAGTTTTTGCTGGTTTTAATATATAAGATTTAAAATATATTAGGTTTCACAAAAAAAAATTGTGGTCAAACGCTTGGGTGAAAATTTCCAGACTTACAATTTGCCAGAAAGTGTAGTGTCAATGATTGGATCAAGTGCAGTGTATTCACAATCAGCTGTTCCCACACCTTCCACCTCAACATCACAACCGTCAACAATACAACCAGACTCCTCAGAAGTGGGTGATGACGAGGAAATTATATTTTTCTCCGCGTATGTATCTTTTTCTTATTTTTATTTAGTGATATTTATTAATTTTAGCGACATTTCTGGGGATTTTTAACAAACTTTGGAGAGATTTAGCTACTTTTTGTTGAAAAGTTAGCGAGATTGTAGGGCGATATGTTGGCAACAGTGGCTGCCCTAAAAGATAAATGTTGCCCTCCTCTTGTTGTTTCTACAAATTCACCCTCCATAATTTTTTTACATCCGAAACCTCTATCATTTTTAACCATAGACAAGTAACCTTAGAAACTGTAACAGGCACTATTAACAATGTACACAATGTCAAAATATGGTATGTGAAAGTACGAATGAAACAAAGTTGTTGTATGCCAGAAAAAGTATACCGAAAAGGCTCTGTCAAATTAAATTAGATGAGAAATAAATAAGCCAAATACTTGTATGTAAAATAGGGTATGTTGTCAAATTACTTTATATCAAATAGCAGTAGGTAAAGTACAGTATGTCATTTCACCCAGAACACGATTTAAACTTCTTGTTATCAAACTAAAACGAATATAACTAATCATATAACAGAAATTGTATACCAGTGATGTCAAAGAAAGCCGCATTTTTCTGACCTTGACGTCGTGCGCGGTAATCAAGCGCTTGGTATGGAAGGAGGAATAAGCAGCCTGTTGGATTAAGAAAACAGTGGTGCACAAACTTCAAACGGAACGTGAAATTTTATGTCGTTATTTTTATATGGCTTCTTTCTGTTTGATATTATCTATATTGTCTGTAAAACAAAAGTACTTACACCAATTTCTTAATATTGTAATTGTGTTTTAAAGGTTAATAACATAATAAAGAGTTTAGAAGGAATATTCACATTAATTCCATAGCAGTACAACTATACTGTACTAAGTGGATGAAACACATCATTCATAAAGAAAGTGTTATCCCCCCACCAAAAAAAAAAAGAGATTGAGTATGATATGATAAGTTGGAATTGATATTGATGATATCCTTAGCCTTATAAAAGTAATCAATGAACTATTCAAAACAATATTATATATACAGAGCAAAGTTACCTAGGTACTATATATGTTTTAAGTGTAACTAATATTCCATAACAAAACCCTCATCGCATTATGCTTTTAAGGTGATATTGATGAGCAACTTCCTATCATCAGAATATTAAAATATTTTCTCGAAATCTCCTGAATCTATAGAGCTGACATTTTTACAACACGTGGGCATATATATTTTGCTTTTGTTGTAACAGTAGTTGCTTTGTTAATTCATATCCTTACAAACATTTTGCATGAGGCTATTTTCAAAATTTTCAATACACTATCTTCAATAATACGCATTTACGGTATATTAAGTTATATTTACGAAAACATTGTTTCAGTACCTCTAAGGCTACTAAATAAATATACCTATATCTGAAAATTTCACATTTCTATAAAAGAGTTGATAAAATAATCTTTTTGAATAAAAAAGAAACAAACTTGTCAAAAGTGTGCATTAATATTAAAACTTACATTCTTATAATGCACTTATACTTCTCAGACAAATCTAAAACTTAGCATGGCTACAGTTTTAATAAGTTCTCTTCCCTCTATCCATTAAATCAGTACTGGTCATCCCTGTATATAGCTCGAACAAGCGGCATATACTACCTCTTTCTTCTGTCTCTTTCCTTTCCACTGTAAAGCGCTCAGGCTCTCCTCAGCTCTAAAGCATGTGCTTGCGCCTATGAGCATCAGTTGACATGCCTGCTGTATACTTTAAAACTGAAAACAGTAATAGTAACAAAATAACGGACATAGTACGTAAATCAAACCACTGAGCACGTTGTTCATAAACGTCTCTATGGCAACATCATTTATGGCCTGCTTTATATCCCCCCTACGGAGCAAAGAAAGACGTGAATGTTGATATACGCGCAAGTTACTGTTTCCAGTTGACCGCTTCTAATGGTCAGAGTTGCTAACATAGTGGGAGTCTGAGAAGCGCTGTCACTTCAGCCATCTTTATTGTATACGAGGCTCAAAATCGGACATTACATGACGTAATTTGTAAGGCCTTTATGTAATAAACAGATGTGTGCTGAAACTGCAAACTGATAAACGGAGTGCTACACGTGCATTTGTAAATGTTCGGTCACTAGTGGCACCTCGGTCTGGAAAATACGAATTTCGGTAGGAAAATAAAAAAAAAATCCTGCTATGAGGTTGCGAAATGTCGACCACGAGTCTGTGAAGCGGAAAGTCTTTGTTATAATCCAAATGGGACTCCCACCCTATGAATAACTAATTTCTCTTTGCTCTGCGAATCTCTTTTGCCAGCAGAGTCAATAGCAAGCACAGACGTGATGAGGGTTTCACTCGCGAGGGAACATTATTAATTTTTAAGATTCTTCAAGTATGGATGAACGTCCATCCTCCCATAAACAAGTTATTAATTTTAACTTCACCTAATTTAATTATTATAAATATTTTAAGACAGTGTGTTCTATAGCAATTCCATAAAAAAGTGTACAAATAATATAGAAACTAATCTTTTTAATTATTCTTGTGAGTGGTTATAGCCTTTAAAGATAAGTGGATTTCATTTCTACGTCTTGTAACTTCCATAAAATTTCTTAGTACCATTCTATGAACGTCTGCCTATAGAGTGAAAACAAAGAGCAAATAGGTAATGAATGAATGAATGAATGAATGAATGAATGAATGAATGAATGAATAAATCAATAAATCAATCAATAAATCAATCAACCAATCATTTTCTCACGTACCGTTAAATATTGAGTCATTATTTTATGTCTATAATCATTAGTAGTTGAACGAATTTAATTTCGATGTATTTATTTATCCACCCACTTCTCTTACTCAGCTAATTAATTTCTTCATTTCTTTACTGAGACGGCCGGATAGCTCAGTTGACAGCAACTAGTTACGGATTGAAAAGTATACCGCTTTAAATTCCAGGTATAGTGAGGATCTGGTAAGAACAGTTCGTAAACAGCAAATGCTGCCGTCTTGGCAGTGTTGCCAACTGTTACCAGATATCACACGATCCTACGTACTAAATGACTTATTTACTTACCGTACTATATGTTTGAAGGTTATTCTATATAATTCAATAATTAGAGCATATTTTGGTAGATAAACTATACGAGAAAGGGATCAACGTGTTAGGTATTTTGTCTGACAAAATTCATTGCTTTGACTAAACAATTGATTGACGAGACCTAACCTAAAAATGTATTTTGTTTGACCATATGAAATTATTAGTACTAACTCCGAAAACTTACCTGACTACAGTCTTGAATTATAACCACAACAAAATACATAAAATAACTATTATGTGTTAATATTAGGGTTTAATACTGATATTAATTAGTTATTAGTATGTTCAAATTTCACTAGCTTCCAGTAACCGGCTCAGAAATCTAGTACAATTTTAATTTCATGGAACTCCAGTACCGACAACATTTGTCTCAGCTGCGAACATACCAGTTACAAAATCACTATCATTTGTAGTATTTATCAGTATCGAAATTCGAAACGAAGTTCGGCAGAAGAAAATTGAACCTGCATACTAGAAAATCACCACAGTCCACTAGCATTTGTAGCAATGGGGGTAAAATGGCTAGGTTTGACCCTTATGGTATCAAGTAAGCTGACCCGGACTATAGTGGAGGGATATTTCTCTTTGCAAAAAGAACGATCCCTAGGTCCAGTCAGCTACCTGAAAAATTTAGCACCTGTCCTTTCCCGGAGTAGAAGGCGTTAAGAACATGGTACCTATCACACCATCTTATTCCAGGTTCGTGGTCAATAAGGCATGAAACTACCTCATGCCCCCATGAGTCTTCATGGCGTGTAAATGGAATAACTTCAACATTTTTCATAAATAGACGCATTCATTCTTCATTTTATCTCAATTCATCGCTTATGTAGGCCTATGTAATTTTTTTAATTTGTTCTATTGATTAATCTCGTTCAGATATTCTCTTCATAATTCTGTTCATTAATGTAGGTAATTAATTTTCCTTTTAATGAATTATATTCGCTCATTTGTGAATTTACCGTAAAGAACAATATTTTAATTAAGTAAATAATTTATTTGTTTATCCATCCATCCATCCATCCATCCATCCATCCATCCATTCATCCAGTCTTTTTTTCTTGAGGTCCTTTAGTGTTTCGATTCGCAATAATAAAAAGCAATTTCTTTCTGTTATGATGGATTGCCAAATAGATTGATCCTCTCTGGTATAACTAATTTCATAGAATATTATAGATTTATTAATTTGTCATACAGAAAAATATCTGTAATATTGACAATTAATATTTGAGGAGAAAAATTCGCTCCGGCGACCATACGTCAACATATATGCCTAACTTGGAGTCAGGCCATATAGGGAAACATTGAAGGAGGAGAATTCGATCCGGTGCTGTGGATTGAATTCGGCATAGTTCAGTGGTCAGAGCTCTTGGTACGTAGGACCAAGGACCCGGGTTCGATCCCCTCAAATATTAATTATAACATAGAAACAAATATTATTTTCTTGCGTAAATTTTGTTTTATATTGAAGGGTACAGGTTTACAAAGATGCAAAAATTATCATAGGGGCTACAAATCAAATAGTTTTGATGTTTTTATTTTTCCATATATAACAGGTAATGTCAACTCTATCCCTTTGCCTAGATAAGAGAGATCTTCAGTGTCAGAAACTATTAATAACAGTTTAGAAAAATACAACTTTAAATACTAGAGGGAAACTCATCAACGTACAAAATTATATACGCAAATAGCAAAGTATTAAATAAAAGAGAAATAAAAGAATCTGTGTTAATACAATATTCGTGTAAAGAATACCGTTTTTCAAGTCATTGACATGCTTGATACAAAGTCACGTGTCTTTATCCGTCAATCTACAATGTATTAACAGTGGTTGGTGCTTCATTTCGTTTGGTAAAAATAGTATTTTAACTCAGAATACAAATAACTAAAACAGACAGTTGTTTTATATCACCTACGTCCAATATCCGCAATTTCGTTACGTTGTATATGGGACGGAGTTGAGTTTTCGTTTTCCTGTATTGGTATCACTGACCAGACCAGCTCTGCTAAACCATGAGGCATATGAAACTATCTATGCGTTCAAGTTATATAGATTTTCTTCGATGACAAAATTAATTGTAACAAAAGATTGATTAGGAATATTAATTGCACGCATTCAAAATAAAATATTTAAAATATAATTTCTCTTTGAGTATGAAATGTAATTTACAAAACAATACGTAAAACATTAGTACTTACCTGGCCACAATAAACAGCAGCATGCTGAGTGACATTGCTTCAATCTGTGGCGGAGATACGCAGACAAATAAATATATTGAGACGGAGTTGAGAATAAAGACTGAAGGCAGACTCTGACTTCAGTATCCCACTGTACAAATCTTGTTAAAATTGCACTAACGTACTTTTTACATCTCTATATTAATTGCTAATAAAAGAAAATGAAACAGTACGTTTAATACGTCGTTGTATTCTAATTCCTCGAACTTGTATGCTATAAAATATATTTATGCTGGACCATGCCGAAACGTAGTAATTATACACCTGGTAGCAGACCTTTAATGCATGTCATTAAAGTACACCTACTCATTAAAGGTCAGATCTTTCAGCCAATGACGACTCAGGTTACAACTGTTCAGCCAATGACAGGTCAGCTTTCTACCGTTATAAAACCGCAAGTATAGATTATTCTCGGATATGCAATCGAAAGAGAATTAGCGAAAAGTCACGGAGGCTGGAAATCCAATATTGTCGCAGAAGGTTATGTTCTGTTACAATAATAATTAGCGTTAATTGTAAATAATATTCAAGTAAATTCAATTTGTCATCTCGTTTTTCAATGTCTAATTTAATTTCAATGTTATCTCTGTAGGTTCTTATGGCCTAGCAAGGTCAATGTGGATATCTGTTCCTCGGAAAAAATCAATACTTTCGCGTCTGCGCACATCTCACAACATACGGAACATTGCTGAAGGTCAGATACAATTAAAATTAATAATATCAAGTTAGAAATATGGTCGAGGATAGAAAGTCGTATGGAACTCGCCTATAATGGTAATTAAGAAGCTCGTATGAAAATTATGAAACTCGCTTGCGCTCGTTTCATAAATATCGGTACTCACTTCTTAATTACCTTCATTATAGGCTCGTTGCATAATGTACTATTTTGACACTGGACGTAGCACGAGAATCAATATACTGTATCATTTATGTATGTATGTATGTATGAATTTATGTATTTATGTATGTATTTACTAACACTACAATTGGGTATACACCCGGTGGCAGTGGTATATAATATACAATAATACCATTACAATAATAAATAATTATAGCAATAAAAAATAAAATAAACATAAATTTACTTCTAACTATAAATAGATGCAATAAATCTAGGACTATAAATAAAAACTATGCTATAATAACGCCTACAATAAGCAAAAATAAACCTAACCTATTTCACCCAACTATTACCAATTTAAGTGATTACATATCACCTTAATTAATTACGTATCAACTTAATTAAATATCATCTTAATTAATTATATATCACCTTAATTTATTTATATATCACCTTAATTATATATCATCTTAATTAATTACATATCAACTTAATTATTTACATGACACAACTTAGTTAATTACATTGCACCTACAATTTACACTGCACCTACAAATGACACTGCACCTACAAATGACACTGCACCTACAATTTACACTGCACCTACAAATGACACTGCACCTACAATTTACACTGCACCTACAAATGACACTGCACCTACAAATGACACTGCACCTACAAATTACACTGCACCTACAATTTACACTGCACCTACAAATGACACTGCACCTACAATTTACACTGCACCTACAAATGACACTGCACTTACAAATGACACTGCACCTACAAATTACACTGCACCTACAATTTACACTGCACCTACAAATGACACTGCACCTACAAATTGCACTGCACTTACAATCATCATAACAAACAAGCGAGCATTGTTTTGAATAATTATGTTTGGGTTAACAAGTGCAGTATATGTAGTCTGTAATGACTTTCACAAAATTACGTTACCGCAAAACTCGGAGAAATAAATCCCTAGGGATTGAAAATGTCGATGTACAGTATTTGACAGCTGGTCCTATATGGTGGTATATGTATATGCTTTTCTTGTCTTATATTTCTTCTGTGTTGCTTTATGCAAAGTTACTGCTAATAATAAAAACGATCAAGGAATCACACATTTGTAAATAATTTTGGGATGGGACAAACATAGTTTTCATCTAAAAATAATGTAATAATATTTACTATTATTATTGTTGGTAGTGGTGGTGGCTTCATTATTATTATTATTACTATTATTATTATTATTATTATTATTATTATTATTATTATTATTATTATTATTATTATTATTATGCGTGTTATCTCCGTAAAGATTTCCATATGTGTATAAGTGAGATTTGTGACAGGTCTTTAAAGTAATATAAGCCTAAGGATTGTTTCGAAGGTGCTGTAACTGTAAGGTTATTGAAGCTTGTAATACATGCATGTCCTATGGCCAAATAAGTTCCTGAGTTCCCAGACAAGGCAACCAGGTGCGACTGCTGGGAATTCGTTTTCACATCGCACTCGAAATACGGGCCAACTCTCGCCTCCCACTTTGGAGAACAACTGGCAAAGAGCTGGAAGCGACACTACATCACCTGTCAAGGACTGTGTGTGCGGGAGTCTATGAGATTGTCAAATATTTGTGTTACGCTTGTAGAAACGAAGGGCCAACCTCTCACAGAAGTGATGGTCTAGAGTTTGTGAAGTGTGAGAGTTTGATTCCCAAAGTTTAACTTGTGTAATAAGACAACTTACTATAGAATATACCAGCTTAAGAAGAAAGCATTGGTCTTACACACTGTTGCCGCACAATGCCTCAGTTAACAGAACGAGTGAGGTATAGTATCTCTGTCTCACTCTCTTCCTAACACGTACAGTGTTGTAGCAAGTTTATCGCACGAGATAGGTACGTTGAGTCCGTTCAAATGATAAAAAAAACATTAATACCATAATGATTACTGCAAAATATTTATAATATTTTATATACATAACTAGACTTCGTACATTAAGGCCATTAACTAAATTTTAGACAAGTCAACTAGGCTTCATAATGATCGAAAGTAGGCATTAAAATACAGTTTTAGACGCATAAAAAGTTACCGGTACTGCAATTAGAAATAAGAGTACCAGTAATAATAATAATAATAATAATAATAATAATAATAATAATAATAATAATAATAATAATAATAATAATAAAAATAAAACTGTGTTAAACATCAATACAGCTATTTCAGTGGTTTAAGAAGTGCTCATAACTTAATACAGATTTAAGATTATGTGCAGCACATGTTTTCCGTTATTAAATGTTAAGAAGTTCTTATAATACAAATTTAAGATTATGTGCAGCACACATTTTCTGTTATTAAATGTTAAGAAGCGCTTATGATACATATTTAAGATTATGTGCAGCACACGTTTTCTGTTATTAAATGTTAAGAAGCTCTTATAATACAAATTTAAGATTATGTGCAGCACACGTTTTCTGTTATTAAATGTTAAGAAGCTCTTATAATACAAATTTAAGATTATGTGCAGCACACGTTTTCTGTTATTAAATGTTAAGAAGCGCTTATAATACAAATTTAAGATTATGTGCAGCACACGTTTTCTGTTATTAAATGTTAAGAAGCTCTTATAATACAAATTTAAGATTATGTGCAGCACACGTTTTCTGTTATTAAATGTTAAGAAGCTCTTATAATACAAATTTAAGATTATGTGCAGCACACGTTTTCTGTTATTAAATGTTAAGAAGCTCTTATAATACAAATTTAAGATTATGTGCAGCACACGTTTTCTGTTATTAAATGTTAAGAAGCTCTTATAATACAAATTTAAGATTATGTGCAGCACACGTTTTCTGTTATTAAATGTTAAGAAGCTCTTATAATACAAATTTAAGATTATGTGCAGCACACGTTTTCTGTTATTAAATGTTAAGAAGCGCTTATGATACATATTTAAGATTATGTGCAGCACACGTTTTCTGTTATTAAATGTTAAGAAGCGCTTATGATACATATTTAAGATTATGTGCAGCACACGTTTTCTGTTATTAAATGTTAAGAAGCGCTTATGATACATATTTAAGATTATGTGCAGCACACGTTTTCTGTTATTAAATGTTAAGAAGCGCTTATGATACATATTTAAGATTATGTGCAGCACACGTTTTCTGTTATTAAATGTTAAGAAGCTCTTATAATACAAATTTAAGATTATGTGCAGCACACGTTTTCTGTTATTAAATGTTAAGAAGCTCTTATAATACAAATTTAAGATTATGTGCAGCACACGTTTTCTGTTATTAAATGTTAAGAAGCTCTTATAATACAAATTTAAGATTATGTGCAGCACACGTTTTCTGTTATTAAATGTTAAGAAGCTCTTATAATACAAATTTAAGATTATGTGCAGCACACGTTTTCTGTTATTAAATGTTAAGAAGCTCTTATAATACAAATTTAAGATTATGTGCAGCACACGTTTTCTGTTATTAAATGTTAAGAAGCTCTTATAATACAAATTTAAGATTATGTTCAGCACACGTTTTCTGTTATTAAATGTTAAGAAGCGCTTATGATACATATTTAAGATTATGTGCAGCACATGTTTTCCGTTATTAGATGTTAAGAAGCTTTTATAATACAAATTTAAGATTATGTGCAGCACACGTTTTCTGTTATTAAATGTTAAGAAGCTCTTATAATACAAATTTAAGATTATGTGCAGCACACGTTTTCTGTTATTAAATGTTAAGAAGCTCTTATGATACAAATTTAAGATAATGTGCAGCACACGTTTTCTGTTATTAAATGTTAAGAAGCTCTTATAATACAAATTTAAGATTATGTGCAGCACATGTTTTCCGTTATTAAATGTTAAGGAGCGCTTATAATACAAATTTAAGATTATGTGCAGCACATGTTTTCCGTTATTAAATGTTAAGGAGCGCTTATGATACATATTTAAGATTATGTGCAGCACATGTTTTCCGTTATTAAATGTTAAGAAACACTTATAATACAAATTTAAGATTATGTGCAGCACACGTTTTCTGTTATTAAATGTTAAGAAGCTCTTATAATTCAAATTTAAGATTATGTGCAGCACATGTTTTCCGTTATTAAATGTTAAGGAGCGCTTATGATACATATTTAAGATTATGTGCAGCACATGTTTTCCGTTATTAAATGTTAAGAATCACTTACAATACAAATTTAGGATTATGTACAGTACACGTTTTCCGTTATTAAATGTTAAGAAGTGCTTATAATACAAATTTAGAATTATATACATCGCAACGTTTCTCGTTATTAAATATTAAGAAGTGCTTATAATACAAATTTAGAATTATATACTTCGCAACGTTTCTCGTTATTAAATGTTAAGAAGTGCTTATAATACAAATTTAGAATTATATACTTCGCAACGTTTCTCGTTATTAAATGTTAAGAAGTGCTTATAATACAAATTTAGAATTATATACTTCGCAAAGTTTCTCGTTATTAAATGTTAAGAAGTGCTTATAATACAAATTTAGAATTATATACTTCGCAACGTTTCTCGTTATTAAATGTTAAGAAGTGCTTATAATACAAATTTAGAATTATATACTTCGCAACGTTTCTCGTTACTAAATGTTAAGAAGTGCTTATAATACAAATTTAGAATTATATACTTCGCAACGTTTCTCGTTATTAAATGTTAAGAAGTGCTTATAATACAAATTTAGAATTATATACTTCGCAACGTTTCTCGTTACTAAATGTTAAGAAGTGCTTATAATACAAATTTAGAATTATATACTTCGCAACGTTTCTCGTTATTAAATGTTAAGAAGTGCTTATAATACAAATTTAGTATTATATACTTCGCAACGTTTCTCGTTACTAAATGTTAAGAAGTGCTTATAATACAAATTTAGAATTATATACTTCGCAACGTTTCTCGTTATTAAATGTTAAGAAGTGCTTATAATACAAATTTAGAATTATATACTTCGCAACGTTTCTCGTTATTAAATGTTAAGAAGTGCTTATAATACAAATTTAGAATTATATACTTCGCACTTTTGCCTTTATTAACTTCACACTATAATGAAACAAGAACCTAAGTTACATATCTAATGCCTTTGTTGTTATGCTGACAGTTAAATTTTGTGTACTTTGTATAATAATCGCAGTCAATGTAGTACATGATTTAACAGTGTGAAATCTTAGCCTCAACTGTACCACCTCTACTTGTCTGTTAAATTTATCAGTGGGGATGTTTGGGAATAAAGCGGAAGGCTATTACACCAATTTAGCTGTTATTATTCGTAAATTAAATATATGTCGTAATTTTAGAGGTATAACACAAGTTAGCACATGAATGTTTTTATTGGGTTATTTTACGACGCTGTATCAACATCTAGGTTATTTAGCGTCTGAATGAAATGAATGTGATAATGACGGTGAAATGAGTTCGGGGTCCAGCACCGAAAGTTACCCAGCATTTGTTCGTATTGGGTTGAGGGAAAACCCCGGAAAAAACCTCAACCAGGTAACTTGCCCCAACCGGGATTCGAACCCGGGCCACCTGGTTTCGGGGCCAGACGCGCTGACCGTTTAGCACATGAAATCGCTCTAGTTCTCAATGAAATTATGTTCTATGAATTAAAGGAAACTAATTAATTCCCAGTTCTAAACAAATACTTGTAAGTAGTTGATGAAACAGCCCACATATGTTTAATGCTATTTTCTTAACGTGGAATCTTCTATGCTATAGATGGATATTCTGTGCCTAATAGGACTTCGAAGATCTGAGATGATGGATTTTGAAGGTTATTATTATTTTTCCACAATGGTAAATAAATGTATCATAAATTGAATATCATAACTTCACTTGATAAACTAGTTCATGAAAATAAATTCAGTTTATGGTTTCATAGAAGTAACAGCATTTTGATAGAACTTATGAGTGTCTGTATTGTAGTGGCCGAGTAACTCAAATGATAGGAAAACTGACCACGGACTGGAATGTCCCTGATTCAATTCTGGATAAAGAAGACATTTTTCTCGTTGACAAAATTTCTAGAACGGCCCAACTTAGACAACTGTCAAATTGGGTATCCACGGGATAAAAAGACAGTACCCGAAAACCATCATTATAAATTTATAATTTGAAATTATATTTAGTGCCGATAAAAATGAACAAAGAAATTAACTGTACTTATAAAATGCAAAAAATAGTAAGCTACGAAAACTTTACAGTTTAGATGACTTATAACTTCTGAATCAATAATAACAAACGTGTGCAATCTGTTATGAATTATATACTAAATGTGGGAGATTTCTCAGGGTAAATAATGTTGAAAATGTCTTAATCTAAAATCCATACATAACTGTACTCGTCGCGTCTTAGTCCGTGTTTTGTGTATAAGCGATTGAAATGGACAACGAAAATCAATCAGGTCGCGTCACTCTCTCAGATCAAAAATCATTAATTGAAATTGAAAATTTACGTGGATGTACACCGCCGAAAATTTATTAATTGCTTCGAGAGAAGTGTGTAGTGACTCCATAGTAGACGGCAGTACCATTTTCCTATGGTCTCGACGTGTCTTTGAAGGTAATATTGCTAAAGAAGACAACCAGCGCACTGAAAGACTGAAATCATCACCGAATTTCACTACAGATGTAAATGTTGTCAATGTCTTGAAAGAAGACAGACGAAAGACATATGCAGATATAACCCTTAGGAAACTGGGGCCAAAAATTCGGTAGAACCGACTACAGCTACTGAAATCCGGTCTGCTGCTTCTCTACGATAATGCAAGACCGCAAATCGCCCAGTTAGTAAATGTCGTATGACTGATTACAAGTGGGGAAACATTTCCTCAGTCAGCCAACAGTCCGGACATGAATCCACCTATGATCTTTACCCGAAAATAAAAAATCCATTTCGGGATCAACTTTTTGTAATGTTAAATGACTTGAATACAGTTGTGATGTAACGCATCCCAGATCTAAACTTCAAAGGAGAATTAAACGACATTCAAAAGCTAGAACAGCTTTGGGAAACAGTGATAACTATACAGTGGATGCGTGATGACTTAAGGAAAAGTGAAGTTGTTTCGTATCAGAGTATATGGCACGTGCCGCGCCGTCCGTATTTTGTGTATCTGGCGAGTACAGCAGCGTGCAAAACGAAGGAACCCCGGTCCGTTCATAGTAACATTGCAACGCAATGTGTGCAGTTGTGTTATCCTGCTGAAGTATTTAGTACGAGTTGAATAGTGTTGTGCTGATCCATTCAAAATGGCAAAATGTTAAATTCGCTCAGAGATATGAAATGCAATTAAGAATTATGAGAGTGACATTTTATGTATTAACGAAGACAATATCGTGTGTAATGTATGTAAAATAGAAATAAACACTAGAACAACTCAGGCTATAGAGAAAAATTGCAACAGTACATCGCACAGGAAATGCGTTGAAATGAAATCTGAGGAACCATCTACATAATCATAATCACAATCATCATCATATCATTTAGTTGTGCGGGTCTAACGACACGTGCAACATGATGCTCAGTACAAATATTCCTCTAAAGAAATTGATTGATCCCCATTTTAGAGGTTTTCTTCAGAAATTCTCTCGATACAAAAATTATTTAAGCGATAGGCGAAGACTTACAGGTTCGACAACTTACGAGAATATATCGTCGTTGCAACGCTGGTAATTCCATCAATGATGACGAGGACTGAACCTTGCAATGTATGTTCTACAGTACTACAGTGCGTTATTTTTCTTTTCCGTATGACTGTACGGAGATACGGTAGCATGTTGACGTTGTCTGTTTACGTTTAAAACCTGTTCAGCGAATGGTCTGAATGAAAAATAATGTAACGTATAGTAAATGTGCACGTACATTCAATGATAAGTTATCCCGCATTCACTGTCTAGTGATAACACTCCAAGGGGACTATTTTGAACAATCTTGATGTAGTGGATTGAAAAAAATAAAATGCGTGCTAATGTGTCAATGTAATAAATAAGGTTATACAATACTTCTGGGATCACTATTGTATTTTCTTATCTTGCTTTTCAAAGTTCTATGTGTGGAAACTACCACAAATCATTTGAACTTTTTTATATTAATGTCTTCTTCTGTTTCTATTCACTCATTCATATCGCAACCCAGATAATTGGAATTTGATGCATGCTTAATACTCATATTTTCCATTATTCTTTGTTTTGTAAGTCGGATTATTAGGAATGAAAGAAATGGGATTCTAATGAATACTTAATGTGGTTCATTAAACAAAATGTTATTGATTTTGTAATTAGTATTATACTTGCACTACTAGCATATAAGTTTTTTCAATATTCAGACGGCTAGTTCCCAGTACTTCCGGCATAATTCCCTGTCTTGAGCATCTTCTACGTGGATATCGTTATTTTGTCTTGCTTTGACTGAAGCATTTTGTTTCTCCCACGATTTCCTTTCACTAATTTTTCTGCTTGGTGGATCCGACATTATTTTTCTTTAGGTTATCTGTTGCCCGAAATTTCAATCTATATTTCTCCAGCCCGTCTGGAATTCATTCTTGTAAGGTAATAAGCTTCCTGGTATATTCGTTACCGATGTTCTACCTAACAAGTATTTGAACACTTCTTCCAGTGTAACCATTATCTATCATATTTATTCCCAATCTTTTTTCTTCGATAAAGTTCATATTTTACAGAAATAAAGCATAACTCTCTCAGCTGTGGTTTTATCGATTCTAATGTTTAAAAATTATACAGGTTGAACCGTAAATAATGTCATTAATTTCATGGGGCTATTCTTTGAGATGTTTCGAACAAAAAAGATTAATACAATTTTGCTAGTTTTTGCTTCCTTTCGGAGATAAAAATTGTTTTATGGGAAATATTTCATAGGGTGTTTTGGGAAAGTCATTTATTTAATTCTCAGTATGCTTAGTCAGTTTAAGAGAGCAGTGTATTATGAAAATAAATTATTCAAAGCATTTTAGTTTTGCCCTTTAAATACGCAGAAATTTAATTCCAACAAATGTAACACTGTAAAATTAATTTTCAGAACAAAATGTTACAATTGAAGCGTTGGACCAAATAATGGTCTATGTTACAATCTGATAACTGTGTTGGAGGAACAAAAATGTTACATCGTAACTCCGCTCATAAATTTACTACCGGATGGGCAACATAGACCGTTATTCCATCAATATGTTTTGTACACTAAACGAAGTATGCGATTATATGTTATTGAAAGTCATATTATACATCATAGAAGTTTATAACATTTTTAACTCCACAGAAATACCACTGGGGAATACAGACAATAAACAGTTTTATACAATCAGAATATTATGAAATATACAAAATCAATAAAAAATCAATTATGAACAAAATGATTGACTTTCATTTTTAAATACTATATATTAATATGAATTAAGACCACGTAATTTATTAAAATTATGCTCAATGTCATGTTATGAATAAACATACAATACTGATAAAATAAGAACACTATTATTAGAAAATAACTGCATCATTGAGATAGCTTATCTGTTAAGTGTAAATTTTATTAATAATGAACACAATAACAAATACAGTTTTTAAATGCCGATTGTAAGAGAGTAATACATTTTAAACAGCTCCTTTCTGATATAAAGAGCAAGCTGTGAGCATAATTTGCATAAATATTTTCCTGAAACGAAATACCTTATAACATTCTTAGATAAACTATAGTGGCAAAACACAATGTAGACTGATTAACACTAGGTAAAGTGTAAATTGAAATACAACTAAGAAAATACTGCAAAAATAACAGACTTGGGGGATATTTCGCACTAACTTGCGACTTAGTCTTCATTGTTTTAGCCTATACTCATTACCACTATCTCTCACCGACTTTCGTGACACATCTTTCCACTTATTAATATTAATTTGTCGGGATCCTCTTTTTTTTAGATTTATTTAGCCGGTCTATATTTGCCGTAGAAATCGTCACTGTCTTGCAATCGTCCGTTTTACGTAATACTGTAGATCAACCGAAACCTGGTACACAGATTTCAAGTACCCAGTATTCGTAAAGAGAAAAAACTCCTGTCCAGTAACTCGCGATACGATGTAAACAACTGGATACGCTAGAAATGACTAGTGACCAAGAAATTCACGGTTATAACTCGTGTAGAAGCGCCTCTGATACAGATATTGAAAAACAATTCTTGTGACAGCTGTGTAAGACTATACAGAGCATTAATCCATTAAAAATCAATTTTGAAAAATTGTAACATGGACCGTTATTTGGCCCAATGCTTCAATTATTCGGATCAAATTTCTGCACATTAAAGGACAAAATGTCATTGTTGGGGCGTTTCACTCTTTATACTGAGGTCGACGAAATCCATTTCGGACATCTTCCCTATGGTACGTTTCTGGAATAACCTCTGCCAATATTTGATAAAAGAATATATTCATTGTAAGTTAAATAAAGAGAATTGTTAGAAAGACTTCCAGTAAAATAATTCAACCAACCCTCCACACAGTGTTTACAGTTTGAAACAGAGTAGCTTAGTCTGCTGAGTGGACATCTGATCTGTCTTGACTTCTGGCATATGAACTTAGCTACGACTCCGGAAATGATTCCTCATGGCTATTTGTTCTTCACATTTTCCCTACCATCAGTAGAAGTTTGTAACATAGTCATACGAATAGATGGGGTGTGAAAACATTTTGCCGTCACAGGTCCGAACTGTGACAGCTTCGGTAACATCACGGCGACAGATAATAGCGATTATGTCACAGTGTGATTTTTGTGTTCGGATGATTGTTGGCGAGCGGGGCGCCGTTTATTGTCTCTAGATTTCGAAGTCTTCTAGAATTCATTATCACTGCGATCTACTTATCTCTGAACGAACCACGAGGAATACCCACATATTTCTCTTCACGAGTCCCTAGTAATTGAATAGACATACCGGTGCCTTGTCTTATATCAACAGTAATGGTTAGCGAGGAAAGTATACTCAAAACAAAACACGATCTGAGCTCTGCTATAGCGATATATTCACCCAATAATAATTAAGTGAATAATTCGTGGAAGAATATAGCGAATGCATAGCTTCAGTAACGAAGAGTTGTCGAAGTTAACTTTTTGAGTCGGACGAAAATTAATTAAATCCTAGTTATGTTGTCCTTCAAGTCAATCTTCTGACTTGCAGTTTTTTAACTCTGTATCTGTCATGTATACTTATACATCAGTCACCAACGCTGTGAATCACATATCGAGTAGAGAAGGCGATTTCTCGGAGCTGTAGTTTTGGAAGTGTCGGAGCCAGTGACAAACCTGTCAAAACGACAAAATCACAGACCCTCAAATCATACCCTAACAATACTCACTAAGAAGAACCAGTTTGTTGAATTAATAGTTGAGAGGGATAATAGTTATTTACGATACCTGTATTAATGTCGTAACATTTCATTTCAAAATATGAGAGGGTTATATTACTGAAAACTTTAACAAATGTATACCATATTTTTTAACAGAATTATTGACATCTTTCTATACCATATTTTGGAACAGAGGGAGTACAATTTTTACTTTACGAAATTCAGTGCGGTAAAGTTGATCATTACAATACTCGTTTCAGGGTTGTTATGTTTCACATTACGTTATCAAAGCGGATAAAGTTTATTACGATCATAGTTATGCTTTCTAATGTCCATTATGTACAGAAAATATGTTTTTTTCACCTTATTCACTACATAACAAATTTATTTGATTTATTAATTTAAATTTATGAGAAATGTCAGTAGAGTTCCCAGACAAGTTACTTGTAGTTTCAGAGTAGGTAAGTTTTTAGAGCTAATAATGCAATAGAAGTACTATGCTTCAGATTACTCTCACAGTCTGCCGCCACATATTAATGCTTGGAAGTGGGCTTGAGGCGCTGTCCGATCGCCATACTTGGCAGGTGGTTGGCCTTATCTCGACTCTGCTTGATAACTGCGCCCTTGAGACCTGCTACTAAATTCTTCCTCGCTTAATCTCGCAGATTTAGACCAATTTACAGCGAGGCTATACATCACCGCAACAAATACACTCGCGGGAAATTCGATAAATATCGCAGAAAACTAATTCGCGGGAACATGCAGTGCGTGCGCCTGTACGTAGGCAGCACGTCTAGCTCTGGGCTGTCGACGATTTAAGCCAAACGCTGCGCTGTAAAGAACGACCTGACGGTCTCTGGAATCCACATCATGTGCTTGAGCTTTTCTTTACTTTAGGTTCTTGCTTCCCTCTGTTTTTTTTTTTGTGATATATCTTGTACTGTTACCTTTGTTTTCATTTGCTTAAGTTTTAGATTATGTATGTATTTATTTATTTACACTGCAAGTGGGCAAGCACCCGGTGGCACTGGTATACACAATATAAACAATACACAATAAATAAATTATAAGCAATACACAATAAATTTACAATACACAATACAATAAGAATACACAATATAATTTAACACAATAAGAATATAACATAAATAAAATATATAATTTTACATTACAACCTACATTATTATGTATAGGCCCTACATAAGTTTCAATAGTCTTTCACTTTACTCTCATCTCACTCACTGTAGTGGCACTATGACGCATTTCACTGACACTATAGAACACTATGATATATGATACGATACGATACGATTATTTTCTGTCGTCCTGATTCTTTAAATAATTTATTCCTTTTCTTTCTCTCGTCCTTTATTTAGATGGCATTATTTTACTTTTGATTGTTTCTCTTCAGGTCTTTACTCCCATATTTCATTCGGATAGAGTTTCTATTTTGTTTTAAAATTTCTCTATTATAAATTACTTCCTTTGCTTAATTTTAATCATTACTCTATTTCCTTCATCTTACTACTTCTGTATTAAACAGTGCGTGTTCGATATAAGTGTACTGAAAATCTAGAACAGAGTCGTAAAACTGTCAATTTTGATTAATCTAAATGGGGTCGAAAGTTAAATTATAACGTCTACAAAAGGTATATCTGTAATGAATGTAATTGTGGCACCGGGTACAAATTGTGAGATCCATATTACATGGATGTAAACGTTGACATATATCATATCATATCATATATCATATCATATCATATCATATCATATCATATCATATCATATCATATCATATCATATCATATCATATCATATCATATATCATATCATATATCATATCATATCATATATCATATCATATCATATCATATATCATATCATATCATATCATATCATATCATATCATATCATATCATATCATATCATATCATATCATATATCATATCATATATCACACATCACACATCACACGTCACACGTCACATCATAATATATCATATCACTACTTCTGTATTAATCTTTGATTTGTTCTGTATTAATATTTTTTGTTTACTTAATATCATTTCCTATATTTACTAATCCTTCATCTTTATTTCGGACTACTTCGCTTTGCTTTCCTTCATTCTGCTTTCACCTATTTTCTGTCTCTAAATTAGTCCCATTTGTTGCTCCTAGTTAAACGTTCTCAAAGTTACTTCCTTCTGCCCAGCTTGCCTTCAAATTGTTTCACTTAGCTTTCCTCCATTTTATTTTTCTTTCCTTTTCTTTTAGTTCTGTTATTTTTGTTTTTGATTTCGTTGCCTTTTAGTTTGGTTTATTTCCAATATTGTTTCCGTTGTTTTGCGTTGTTTTCCTCATGCTTTCTTTTACTTTCTTTCCATTGTTTTACTTCATTATTTTCTTCTATATAGGCCTATATTATTCTCCTCATCTGTGCTATCTCCTCTCATGTTCTTTGTTTCTATCTTGTGTATTATTACATATTTGTTTTTATATCTGCATTCCTAAATCTCTATCCCCTTTCGTATACTATCTCTTGATATAAAAACGTCTATCTGTGCACAAAAGTATACGAATTTCTTTCTTGTTACGTCATTCTTTACATACTATATTTATATTATTCAGCCTCCTTTAATAGATTTTGATTTTAAAAATTGAAATCGTTCATCATATTTGTAAAAAATGGGAAAGGGGTAACTTTTATGACATATTACCTGAACTATTAAAGGTACCCTCTCCAGTCCTTCACTGTTTTGAAACTAATGTACAGTTCTAGTGCCTACCGTTGAATTTTTTTAATTTTCTAAATCAGGTTTCAACACTCAAGTATATATAAGTTTAATATCAAATCTTCGAATTGTTATATTACAAACATTTTTAGGAAATAAACTAATACACAACAGAAACCTCTGCAGGAGGCACTAGACAAAATCCTAAGCTTTAAAATTATAACAGTATCGCTATAATGTATTTAATCTAAACTTAGCTATCACGCAATACAGTAGAAATTCAATGTTTCAACTTACGGAAAATGAAGCTTGAAAATTGACAGTGCTAAAAACCACCAGCAGCATTTGCTCTTAAATTATTCCGGTATGATGCTGACATCTGTGTTGGACTCATAGACTTACTAAATAACCGCTAGACCGCTCACTGGTGCTAGTGTTATGCTCCCAAATTGAACAGCCGACGGGCGGCCATTTGTTTGGTTGAGCTGAATAACTATGGTACGTTCGTGTGCTGTTTTCAATTGCAGCAATACACACGGATGTAAAGATAAAGAAGGAAGGAATGTTACATTTCACTGATTAGTTAATCTTTCATTTCTACGACGATTTTTGCTCTGTATTATGTTAATGTTACAGAAGACAAACTATTGTACTTAAACGACTGATTATGCTTCAGGTTTCCTCTAAGTAAAGATTCCCTTAACCGTATGTGGATAGGTGTAATCCGGAGAGAGAATTTCTACCCTACAACGAATCATTCAGTATGTTCAACTCATTTCGAACTACTTTCAAACTGTGTTATTACCATGTAGATTGTTATTGTTCTTCATCCACTCCATACCCTTCATTTTCTTCAAACAGATATTCGCCGAATTTAAAGATACAGAAACTGTATAAATTATGAAAAGTTAACTTTTTAATATGACTGGTTGAAAGTAATTCTTGTCTTAGTTACGGATTAATTAAACAGTTTCTTATCTTACTAGGTATTACTTGCAGCTGCTACTACTACTACTACTACTACTACTACTACCACTACTGCTACTACTAGTACTGCTACTACTACTACCATTACTGCTACTACTACTACTGCTACTACTACTACTACTACTACTACTACTACTGCTACTACTGCTACTACTACTACTGCTGCTACTACTACTACTACTACTACTACTACTGCTGCTGCTGCTACTAGTGCTGCTGCTGCTACTACTGCTGCTACTGCTACTACTACTGCTACTGCTACTACTACTACTACTACTACTACTACTACTACTACTACTGCTGCTACTACTACTACTACTGCTACTACTACTACTACTGCTACTACTACTACTACTACTATTACCACTGCTACTACTGCTACTACTACTACTACTGCTGCTGCTACTACTACTACTGCTACTACTGCTACTGCTGCTGCTGCTACTGATACTGCTACTGCTGCTACTGCTACTGCTGCTACTGCTACTGCTGCTGCTGCTGCTACTGCTGCTGCTGCTACTGCTGCTGCTGCTGCTACTGCTACTGCTGCTGCTACTGATACTGCTGCTGCTACTGCTACTGCTGCTGCTGCTACTGCTACTGCTGCTGCTACTGCTACTGCTACTACTGCTGCTGCTACTACTACTACTACTGCTGCTGCTGCTACTACTACTACTACTACTACTACTACTACTACTGCTACTGCTACTACTGCTACTGCTACTGCTACTACTACTACTGCTACTACCACTGCTACTACTACTACTGCTACTACCACTGCTACTACTACTACTGCTACTACCACTGCTACTACTACTACTGCTACTGCTGCTACTGCTACTACTACTGCTGCTACTACTGCTACTGCTACTACTACTACTACTACTACTACTACTACTACTGCTACTAATAATGCTTTATGATTTCATACAGCAGTTTAACCTACATATTAAATTAAAAAGTAGACATTAATTCTTTTATTAACCGTGGTTATGAATATTCACATTCAGAGTTCCTATGAAAATGATGCAAGCCTGACAGCCAGAGTTGCCGGGCATCCCAATTAAAGTGGGATTCTCCCAATTTCCTGGTTGAATACCGATAAAGCGAGTCGGGACTGATAAAAATTCCCATTTGAGAGATAATAGCTTAGAACGTAATTTAAACAAATTAGTCTGCATTTCCTATTATCCGATATTTTTATTTACATATTGACTCAAATGGTAACACTGTGAACATAGAGATAACTCGCGGAAATTTACTAAGTCTATGACATAACCTAGCTGATTGCCGTAAGGCAACTCTACTCGCAAGATAATAGTTCCCCTAGTTCTACCGAATTGTTGATTAATCCGTTTCGGTACCTAGTTGCTGCTCTCGCAATTAATAAACAGTGTGTATTTTAGGTGTGTTGAATGGCAAGAAAGATAGCGTTTTGATATGGTATTTTACACTAATAACAGACAGATACAATTGCTGCCTTTTATAGTTTAGTGAACTATGTTTAAACATGGATTCATCGTCAGATGTAGCCTACTGTTGCAGTACCGGACACGAAAAAGAAAAGTTGCAAAGTTAATTTAGTAGCGAATTGTTAAAACATATTCGTGGTCAACAAAAGGAAAAACGATTAGGCTATAGTATTCACTGTACTGTGTGTCCGTATTTTAGTGTTTCTCAAGGAGGCGAATATTACATTAAAAGCACGCGAACATTACTTTGCAGAAAACAATTATAAATCTTATAATAAAGTGATGATAAGTATAATGTCTTTAAGTCAGCTTCTGATATCCCGATTTCCCTCGCAGAAAATCTAGCAACTCTGCTGATAGCAGAAACACGGTACTAAAGGTAAATTGCAAAGGAAGTTTTGTTCTTGTAAATAAAACCATTTAGCTTTCGGATACGCAATACAACGCGTATTCAAATAGCGGTTTCGAAATCCCGCGCGTCTTCTACCAACAAATGGCGGCTTCTATTTGGGAACATATTTCTCACTTCTCCGCTACGGCGTGGTAGGGGCTCGGTTGGACTTCCCCAACTATTTAGTTACTCATATTTACGGCGTTCATTTCAAAAGGATTTCAAAGTTGTAGTTCCTTTTTCAAAGACAAATATTTTGACAGCTGTAAGGAGGCGTAGCCAAATGCGCAGCATGAGACAAAAAAGACTGTATATAACAAAGTACTGGTTAAAATTAAAAAAACCCGCATTCAAACTGAACAAAAAAAAATTCTCTGTGATACGAAGTAAATTCCAAAAATATGTTACTTATGGCCATTTTTGGTGTAGGTACAGATAGGGTCCCCTTAAATAAGCTATCTAAAAGTTTTGTTGAGGTTATTTTGTTTTTTGGGTGAAATCTTAATATTTATTATGACTTTATTTTGTTTGAGGCTATAAAATCTTTTGTTTTAAAGTATTCCATTCAATAATAGTACATTATGCAACAAGCCTATATTGGTAGTAATTAAGACGCGAGGATATTTATGAAACGAGCGCAAGCGAGTTTCATAATTTTCATACGAGCGTCTTAATTACCATTATAGGCAAGTTTCATACGACTTTTTATGCTCGACCATATTTCTAACTTGAAATTATTCATAAATATTCATGTTATTGTTATGTGAGTGAGTGCAATAGCCTACCTCATGAATTGAGAGATGTGCGCAGACGCGAAAGTATTGATTTTTTCCGGGAAACGAATGTCGATGACCTTGATATAATTTAGAGAGTAAGATAAACATCAGTCTTGATTGAATTCGACATTGAAAAGCGAGATGACAAATTGAATTTATATGAATATTTTTTACAATTAACGCTAATTATTATAGTAACAGAACATAACCTTCTACGACAGTATTGCATTTCCAGCCTGAGTGACCTTTCGATAGTTGTCTTTCGATTGCATATAAGAGAATAATCGAAAACCTGAACTTTAATGAATAGGTGTACTTTAATGACATGCATTAAAGGACTGCTACCAGGTGTATAATTACTACATTTCGGCATGGTCGAGCATAATAGTACATTATGCAACGAGCCTATAATGATAGTAATTAAGAAGCGAGTATGGATGTTTATGAAACGAGCGCAAGCGAGTTTTATAATTTTCATACGAGCTTCGTAATTACCATTATAGGCGAGTTTCATACTACTTTTTATGCTCGACCATATTTCTAACTTGATATTATTCAGATTTTATTTTATTTTATTGTTTTATTTGTATCTGACAAGATCGGAAGTGACCTTGTTCTAGGTCGTGAATTGTGAATGTGCGAAAGCATTGATTTTTTCCGAGGAACAATAATGTCATTGACCTTGTGTAATCCCGTTAAGCTTGGTATAACCTTGATTATTGAATTCGACATTGAAAAACGAGATGACAAATTGAATTTATTTGAATATTATTTACAATTAACTCTAATTATTATAGTAACAGAACATAATCTTCTGCGACAGTATTGGATTTCCAGCCTCCGTGACTTGTCGCTAATTCTCTTTCGATTGCATGTCCGAAAATAATCGATACTTGCGGTTTTATAACGGTACAAAGCTGACTAGTTATTGGCTGAACACCTGTAAGCTGAATTGTCATTGGCTGAAAACACCTGTGCTTTAATGAGTAGGTGTACTTTAATGACATGCATTAAAGGACTGCTACCAGGTGTATAATTACTGCATTTCGGCATGGTCGAGCATAAAATAAATTATTTCATTAATAATAAAATAAAAACCTATAAAAACCAAAATAATTCTAAAAACAAATAAAAAAAATAGTCTAATAATAATTTTTTAAATATGTATTCTATTGTCTCACTTTTTGCGCTCTTTTTTCTCTCCTTCCTTTTACTCTTCCCTTAACTGTCCTCTTCTCTCTCTCTTTTCTGCAATTTTCTATCTCTTTATCTCACTCCTACTCTAATCTGCAGTTTTTAGTAACTTTTCATCTCTTTCCTCACTCTTCCGTCTCCCTCTTCACCTCTTTCCTCACCCCTTTAATATAAGTACCTTGACGTGGTCTGTGACGTCCCTCGTTATGAGAACACAGACGGCTGACCGTTCCATAAGGTTCGTCTCCAAGGAGACAGACGAACAAATGAAAGTGGCCGTGTTTACAAGCAGCGTGTGTGTCATGTATTATTTAATAATGAACCGTGACGGATCGATAGCCCACGCGGTTTGATGAGATGCCCTCTTGATAAGGAAATGTCTTTAAGCTCGCCCGAGGCGCACGTTTACAGTAGTGATTCCAATATTGCTGCTCTGGAGGTGCGTGGGCTGGATGGGAATTTAATTCTGTATCCTATAAGTTTGGAATCTGTTCATGAGCTATCAGACTGATACTCGATACGTTGTCTCGAACTGCTCAATCTCGGAACTTGTTTACAGTCAAGATATAGAAGACTCTCTTGATATGAATTTCTTCTTCG